>NC_083579.1:60287370-60524870 GCF_027579695.1 Neoarius graeffei
CAATCAAAAAGGAGCAGTCCAAACAGGAACAGTACTTGCACATCTAATTCATTTTCCAGTATCTGGAACAGTCAACAGTGACAACAGTAACCGTTACAGCAATGCTACAATGCAAAATATTGCCACTGTAAAGTCCAATTAAAAGAAAAATGATTAAATGCATAGTGCTCTTTTTGACTGATCAAAAGTTAACTCTGTTATACATGTATAAAATGTACATACATTATGGCTGGGAAACCACAACAGCTTGCGCCAATTACAGTGGCCCCCGTTGTACCTTATCCGCATTTCTCTGAATAGATAAAATATGGACATGAGTCTTTTACTGGGAAATACACCCCTCATATTTTTCATACAACCTACACGTGGGACATGGAGAACCAAAACTAAAGACATAAATCTCTTGATGTCACTCATGAGCAAATCAATGAATTGTTTTGATAAATTTGGGTACTTTGTGAACATGTCTATATAATAAAAAGAAACTCAAGTTGGCTTGAAGATATGAAGTTTATCTTCTTGTGTTGAAAACCAGCATTTTTCATACGAAATGCATTGCAGATCTGAGGGACATCTCATCTCGTCTCATTATCTCTAGCCGCTTTATCCTGTTCTACAGGGTCGCAGGCAAGCTGGAGCCTATCCCAGCTGACTACGGGTGAAAGGCGGGGTACACCCTGGACAAGTCGCCAGGTCATCACAGGGCTGACACATAGACACAGACAACCATTCACACCTACGGTCAATTTAGAGTCACCAGTTAACCTAACCTGCATGTCTTTGGACTGTGGGGGAAACCGGAGCACCCGGAGGAAACCCACGCGGACACGGGGAGAACATGCAAACTCCGCACAAAAAAGGCCCTCGCCAGCCACGGGGCTCGAACCCGGACCTTCTTGCTGTGAGGCGACAGCGCTAACCACTACACCACCGTGCCGCCTCTGAGGGACATATTTAAATAATATTGGCTGGCTTTTTTCGTGGTATATCAGATATATTCCATTCAGCTAGAATGAATTGAACGAGTCAAAGGCGAGTTTTGCTCGTCTTCAACGATATTGAACTCGTCTTCAACTCGTTCAATATCATTCTAGCTGGATGGAATATATCTGATACACCATGAAAAAAGCCAGCCAGTATTATTATTATTATTATTATTATTATTATTATACATACACATTCAATGGAACAATTATAGATTTTACAAAAAGTTAAGAACAGGGGGGTAACATACCAATATTGAATGCTGATTCTGAGCGAATGTAATTCAGTGTTCTGTCAATCCAATGTACAAAGTTAAAGTTCTAACAATAAAAATGGTACAAGTCCAAAAAGCCTGAACAACAACAACCCAACTTGTATACAAACAATATACAGGTTGACAGTTCAAGTTCAAAGTTACTTTTGGTCGTAGTTAATTGTTACATTGCAGTTGTTCAAAACAAAAGGGCTTTGCTGAGTGAAGTCCACGAGTGAAGTCCTCTTGTAAAAGTCTCCGTCACTTTTCTTCACCTCCAAATAGAACTTTGATAATATTTCCACTATTGCGCTTTCTTCCAGTTTTTCGATGTCCATTGGTATGTTTTTATCTTGTAAATATGCATGAAGAATATCCAGTGAAGTTTTGGTAGCCTTTTGGGTGTTCAGCGCATCTTTCTCTTTAAATCTTCTGCTTTTAATCTTCAGCTTTTAATGAAGCAAACCTCGCGGCCATGTTTGTGTACAAACGATCACAGTCACTCGCTAGCACGGAAGTTTTATATCTCTGACGTGTCTCTTTTGCAGCTTTTCCATATATTTAATGCGGAAGATTAAATGCATGAAGAATATCCAATGAAGTGCTGGTAGACTGTTGGGTGTTCAGTGCATCTTTCTCTTTCAAAATTCTCTCTAAATTTTTCGCTTTTAATGAAGCAAACCTCGCGGCCATGTTTGTGTACAAACTGTCAGTCACGCCCTAGCGTGGAAGTTTTACATCTCTGATGTGTCTCTTTTCCAGTTTTTCGATGTCCGTTGGTATGTTTTTCTCTTGTAAATGTGTGTGAAGAACACATAATGAAGTTTTGGTAGCCTTTCGGGTGTTTAGCACATCTTTAGTTTCAGTTTATTTATTTAGTGCTTAAACCGAGCACTGGATCTTCTCTCTCTCCCGGCCGACAAAGAAATGATTGTAAGCATGCGCAGCAGAAAAGTTGTGTCATTGGATCTTCGCATCAGCTCTGATGTATGACGTCGTGTTGTCTTGACCACATGCAATATTATAACAATATTGCACGCTCATTCTCCACTGGGGACAGTGGCATAATACATGGAGGATAAGCGATATGATAATATTGCATGCCATCAATAAACCCTCTAGAAGGGAATAGAATACATGTTTTTATTATTCCATGGAAAATTTGGCCCTTATGTATAATAATTCCCAATATTTCATTCCGATGACATCACTCCCAGTGTTTTCCCACTGGCTACATGCACGTTGTCAAAATGGTAAACCAGTTCAAAATTAAAATTCTTTTGATTAACTTGCGTATTTTTTGCTTCGCTCGCTCATGAATATATTCACCACTCAAAGATATACTTCATATCTTCACACAACCGTGCAATATCCCATATATATCAGTAGTTGTTGGTTAAATGTGACAAAAAACTAGCAGCATCAACACTCAAAAATCCAGGGTACAGTCCTGCCACATATGATCAGAACATGATATTTGTTTGTTTATGCTACATCATTTTTCACTGCATACTGCACAAATAAACCAACTTTTTGTTTACTCTGTGTTTGTCTGTACTCTTGCACTCTTCTTCAAAACACTCCTTGCATTTCTTTGTGTAGTAAAATGTTTCATTGCTACCTGAAAAGGTTTCAGATAGGGAAATACTGTCAGGTTCCCCCAAAGGAACCAAAGAACAAAATTTAGCACAAAAGCTGCTCCTCCGTTAAAATGCTTTAAACTTTTATCTTCTCACCAGAAGGTGATGAGCCGCAAAGCTCTTCATCAGACCTTTGTGGCTCGAAATATGTCACCTTCTGGTGAGAAGTTTAAAAAAATAAAGTATTTGAAAGGAGGAGCAGTGTGCTAGATTTTGTTTTTTGATCCATTTATTGTCTTTTCGAAGCATCTGCCTGGATTGGATGTGCAAACTTTTCCAATTCTCAGTTCCCCCAAAGAGACACCCGAGTAACTGTCATGGGTTCTAGAATTGATCTTCCTTCTAAAAGTGTAGAAAAAAAAAGCTCAAAAGTTTATTTTGATAATTGAGGGTTCTTCACTAAGTTGTTCTATATGGAATCCTGTCAAACAGGGAAACACTGTTATAGGGTTCTACATAGTACCCATAAGAGTTCCACCAGAAGGACAAACTGAAGAAACCTTAGGGTTCTAGGTATAGATGTTCTTTAAGTAAGTGTGAGATTCTGCATGTTGTGCAATGTGGTACATCAATCAGTGATGCTTCTAGCCCTACCTCCAACTACCATTAATTACCGTTGGTACCAATGCCGAGCAGCTACCAAAAATGCACAACTGGAACCTTCAATTCTGAACAATTTGAAAAATTTCAGGTTATGATTTTTCCAGTGCTAAATCTTGGTGTGTTTGTCAGCTACCAGAAAGACCATATTTACCACAAGTAGAGGCTCAAACTAGACGATGTGTCCTGAAAGACCTTTGAATGCCCTACCTGTTAATCACACTCCAAGACTGACAGCAGCATGGTGTGTGGTGAAAAGTGGCGTATGATTCATGTAAAGGTGCTGTACATTAAATGGAGGGGGGAAACCAGGCCTGTAATTGAAAATGGGGAGTGTACTTCATAAATATATGCTGCACCCAAATGTAAATCTGCCTGTGTGAAGGAAATACTGCTGAGGCCTGGGAGATACAGACAGCCTGCAGAGACTGACTGAAGAGCTAGGTAAGCTTAAGCTTCATTAATCACAGTGAAGGAAGAGGGAGTTCGGGCAGCACAGACACCCTCTACAGTGCGGCATCTGTGCCAGGACTGATGGCAGCCATTTGCTACCAGGCACACCGTACATTAGACTAGCCATCTGGCCAAGTCAGTTTGGGTGATGGCTTGTAAAAGTAAAGCAAGGCTGTGCATCAACCTGACTAGCACACAGATCTGAATAAACCAAAAATGTCATTAGTATGGGATGCAAGATTACGGCTGAATAATGAATTAGGACAGCGGAGGGAAAAAAAGCAAAGTCATCTTCCATAAAAGGCAACAAGCTATTATGAAACGCACAATGAGATAATTATGTCAGCAAAAAGCCAAATCTGAGGCTGTGGATGTACTACCACACTCTGACCAGCAGGAGTCCTCCTGACAATAGCTCACAAAGTGCCTGAATGAGCAAATCAGAAACATAAAGAAGCTGGCACCACTCAGAGCCGTGAATCAGACCTCAGATCTCCACTGTGTACTTGTGCATCGGCTCCACTCCCTCTCACACGCTGCATTCGACAACAAGAGCAACATGGCAACCTTTAGTCATTGATTCTAACCATTTTAAACAGAAGAAATCAAGGGCATGTTTTCATCATGGAGCACTTGGTCCAAATTGTAGCACAATCTTTTTATATTAGGAATCTGGTAGTCCTAATCACCAGGCTTAAACCCAGTTGGTGGCTCCTTCCAGGACTCATGGGTCCTCTCTCCTGGAGTGGCTCTGGTTCTATTTTCCAGAAACGTGCATGGATAAGACTGATAAAACTCATCGGTTTGGCTGCGGCACAGAAAGAGTGGGAGAGACAGAGGAAGCTGAATGCTGACAAGCCCAGAGGCACAGCGCAGCATGACACAATGTCTGATGAGAAAGGAAAAACGCTAGAAAATCTTCCCATTACGCCACATTTAACTATAAGCTAAAACACTATCCATGTATCTGTGAAATCAGTGTTATTTTGCATAGCGTTCAGTGACTTCTGAACAAGGATAGTTTGACTGACTTAAAAGTCAAGAGGCTATCACAGTTGAATAATGCAATAGGCTACTATCTACTTCTTTTTTTTTTAAGTAACCTCTTAATAGGCAGTTGACAAACAACAACATGGTCATCCAGGATAAAGCCTAGCAGCTAATTATGAATGGTTTCATACGTACCATTTGCAACTGTATTTGATACAGCAGGCGTGGCAGACGTGTGCAAGGCACATACAGAAGAGCTAACATTATTAACCTGGGTTACCAGGTTTCAGCAAAATTTCCAACAGAACTACATCTCAAAAACTACACAAAAGACCCAAAACAAGGCCAAAAAATTCAGACATTGGAAAAAGGAGTGTCTTCCCCCATGCCAACACGTACCTACCATCCAGGGCAGGGAGAGCAAGGGCGCAATCCACAGCAAAGCGCATGGGTGTTTGGGGTGCCCACTCATTTCCTGTTGGCAGCAGTGGTTCAGGTACTGGTTTACTGATCAGAAGGTTGCAGGCTCAAGCCTAAGCACCACCAACCATGGGTTGGGCTCTTGAGCAAGGCTCTTAACCCCTTCCATACAACCCCTCTGCTCCAGAGGCACTGTAACATAGCTGACCCTGTGCCCTGACCCCAGCTTCCTAACAAGCTGGGATATCTCATCTCATCTCATTATCTCTAGCCGCTTTATCCTGTTCTACAGGGTCGCAGGCAAGCTGGAGCCTATCCCAGCTGACTACGGGCGAAAGGCGGGGTACACCCTGGACAAGTCGCCAGGTCATCACAGGGCTGACACATAGACACAGACAACCATTCACACTCACATTCACACCTACAGTCAATTTAGAGTCACTAGTTCACCTAACCTGCATGTCTTTGGACTGTGGGGGAAACCGGAGCACCCGGAGGAAACCCACGCGGAGAACATGCAAACTCCACATAGAAAGGCCCTCGCCGGCCACGGGGCTCGAATCCGGACCTTCTTGCTGTGAGGCGACAGCGCTAACCCCTACACCACCGTGCCGCCCAAGCTGGGATATAGAGAGTGGAAATGATTCTGTACATCCTAGACACACCGTATGTATTTACACTTTGCCTTGGTTTGGGGGGGGGGGGGGGGGGGGGGGGATCATGGTTGCCATGGAATGCCTTAAACTAGCATGTCCGCTGTTCCTCCTCCACTGAAAATGTTCATAGTACAATCACAGGGCAGTGTGATTCATGCCCCACTGGGCCTCTATTGCTCTATATCACTTGTTGCAGTTCCATTTGTGACCACTAGGTGTAATAACTACAGTTAGGTCCATAAATATTTGGACAGAGACAACATTTTTCTAATTTTAGTTCTGTACATTACCACAATGAATTTTGAACAAAACAATTCAGATGCAGTTGAAGTTCAGACTTTCAGCTTTAATTCAGTGGGTTGAACAAAATGATTGCATAAAAATGTGAGGAACTAAAGCATTTTTTTTTTCAACACAATCCCTTCATTTCAGGGGCTCAAAAGTAATTGGACAAATTAAATAATTGTAAATAAAATGTTAATTTCTAATACTTGGCTGAAAACCCTTTGTTGGCAATGACTGCCTGAAGTCTTGAACTCATGGACATCACCAGACGCTGTGTTTCCTCCTTTTTAATGCTCTGCCAGGCCTTTACTGCAGCGGTTTTCAGTTGCTGTTTGTTTGTGGACCTTTCTGTCTGAAGTTTAGTCTTTAACAAGTGAAATGCATGCTCAATTGGGTTGAGATCAGGTGACTGACTTGGCCATTCAAGAATATTCCACTTCTTTGCTTTAATAAACTCCTGGGTTGCTTTGGCTTTATGTTTTGGGTCATTGTCCATCTGTATTATGAAACGCTGACCAATCAGTTTGGCTGCATTTGGCTGGATTTGAGCACACAGTACGTCTCTGAATACCTCAGAATTCATCCGGCTGCTTCTGTCCTATGTCACATCATCAATAAACACTAGTGACCCAGTGCCACTGGCAGCCATGCATGCCCAAGCCATCACACTGCCTCCGCCGTGTTTTACAGATGATGTGGTATGCTTTGGATCATGAGCTGTACCACGCCTTCACCATACTTTTTTCTTTTCATCATTCTGGGAGAGGTTGATCTTGGTTTCATCTGTCCAAAGAATGTTCTTCCAGAACTGTGCTGGCTTTTTTTAGATGTTTTTAGCAAAGTCCAATCTAGCCTTTTTATTCTTGAGGCTTATGAGTGGCTTGCACCATGCAGTGAAGCCTCTGTATTTACTTTCATGCAGTCTTCTCTTTATGGTAGATTTGGATATTGATACGCCTACCTCCTGGAGAGTGTTGTTCACTTGGTTGGCTGTTGTGAAGGGGTTTCTCTTCACCATGGAAATTATTCTGCGATCATCCACCACTGTTGTCTTCTGTGGGCATCCAGGTCTTTTTGCATTGATGAGTTCACCAGTGCTTTCTTTCTTTCTCAGGATGTACCAAACTGTAGATTTTGCCACTCCTAATATTGTAGCAATTTCTCGGATGGGTTTTTTCTGTTTTCGCAGCTTAAGGATGGCTTATTTCACCTGCATGGAGAGCTCCTTTGACCGCATGTTTTCTTCACAGCAAAATCTTCCAAATGCAAGCACCACACCTCAAATCAACTCCAGGCCTTTTATCTGCTTAATTGAGAATGACATAACGAAGGAATTGCCCACACCTGCCCATGAAATAGCCTTTGAGTCAATTGTCCAATTACTTTTGGTCCCTTTAAAAACAGGGTGGCACATGTTAAGGAGCTGAAACTCCTAAACCCTTCATCCAATTTTAATGTGGATACCCTCAAATGAAAGCTGAAAGTCTGGACTTTATGTCCATTATATAACTATAACTTGAATATGTTTCAGTAAACAGGTAAAAAAAAAGAAAATTTGTGTCAGTGTCCAAATATATATGGACCTAACTGTATATGACTCTCCATTGGGTAGTGAGAAGAGCTGCCCTGTGATTGTGCAACATTTAGACAGGCAAGCAAATCAGTGAAACATTGCTTATATCAGACTAATAGCAACATTAAAGATTATTATACGTATAGGACACTTTTTACATGGAATAAAAACGTATTCCATTTCCTTCTAGCGGGTTTCATCCATTTGGTTTGATAGCATGCGATATTGTTAGCATATCGCTTATCCTACATGTATTACGTCACTCTACCCAATGGAGAATGAGCATTGAATATGATATATGATATTGCATGGTTGTCAAGACAACATGACTTCACACATCGGAGATGTAAAACTTCCATGCTAGCTAGCTAGCGACTGTGACAATTTGCAAACAAACATGGCCACCAGGTTTGCTTCGTGAAATACGGAAGATTTTGAGAGAATTGTGAAAGACGCACTGAACACCCGAAAGAAATGTCTATGTATTGTAATAATAATAATAATAATAATAATAATGGCTTTTTTTCATGGTATATCAGATATATTCCATTCAGCTAGAATGATATTGAACAAGTCGAAGACGAGTGTATCTGATATACCACTCAACGCCAACCAACATTATCTCATCTCATTATCTCTAGCCGCTTTATCCTGTTCTACAGGGTCGCAGGCAAGCTGTAGCTTATCCCAACTGACTACGGGCGAAAGGCAGGGTACGCCCTGGACAAGTCGCCAGGTCATCACAGGGCTGACACATAGACACAGACAACCATTCACACTCACATTCACACCTACGGTCAATTTAGAGTCACCAGTTAACCTAACCTGCATGTCTTTGGACTGTGGGGGAAACCGGAACACCCGGAGGAAACCCACGCGGACATGGGGAGAACATGCAAACTCCACACAGAAAGGCCCTCGCCGGCCCCGGGACTCGAACCCAGGACCTTCTTGCTGTGAGGCGACAGCGCTAACCACTACATCACCGTGCCGCCCCAACCAACATTATTTAAATATATATTTGTTCAGGGCTCCCAAGGGGCATAACCAAAAAAAAAAAAAAAAGTGTACTCGCGATCATCTGCAGTTCAAAAAGATGTAGCTGGCCATCTAAATTAGGGAGAAAACCTGCAGGAAAAAAATTTATATATATATTTATTACACACATACGTGTGTGTGTGTGTGTTTATTTATAATGTGTTCAGTATTCTTCGAATGGAATTTAAAATGCATGGAGTTAATGAGGACCTTATGAAGATCTGCCCGACCTGCTCCCCACTGCTTTTGATGGTTAAAGCATAAAAAATTTCAAAAGTCAAAAGGACGTTTTGTAAATGTGTACTGTCCTCTTTTTGGCTGTTGATGTACCCTGTTCTAGACTTCTTTATTGGTTCCATTTTTGCTGATACCATACGTCACGTGAAAAGCCAACAAACTGTTTGCCATCATCTTAAGCTGCTATAATCAGATGTCACATGCTCACCTCTCCATGTTCCCTTGGACCACAGGGTAGCGGCTGAATAAATTAACCTGTCATTCAAGAGGATTCAAAGGACAGAACAGAAATCTTTTGAGTATTGAGAGAATGGGAGAGAGCAACAGTAAGACCTTGCATCCAATCAGCATCACTCCGTGCTTCCGTCTCCATGGCAACTGGCTCATCTCCCCCCATCCCTCTCTCTCTTTTTTTTTTCCCCTCAGAATGGTCCAGGTTGGTGTGCAATAGTTCATGACAGGCGCTGCAGCTGTGAGCTGCTCTCGCCTTCCTTCAGAGGACGAGCAGCAGGGGGAGAAATTGCCATGTCTGCTGATTAGTAATCAGATCACAAAGTCAGCCCGAATCCTGGGGGCTGAAGCTGAATTATACATTGCTAGTGCCAATCAAGCAATGCACGCCCTCATTGGCATTCTATTTAAAGTACAATCCCATTCCCTGAACACTCTCACGACTTAGGGAATGATGACATCTAACTACAAGCTACACTCGGTGCCAGATTGCCATGACATTTACAGGAAATGTCAGAAAAGACACAGCTAATTATTATTACTCTACACACACTTAAACAGCTCACTTTAATATTCCATACAAAATGGCAGGACAAGAAGATTTACTTGAATTTGAGGGGCTGGTGCACGTTGTCTTCTGATAAACCCTACTGTTGGATGACATCCTGGATTTAAATCCAGATACAGTCTACACGGTGCTCCATGCTTGAAAATGATTCAAGTGTAAATGGGGTCTGTGATATTTAGCTGTTTCAATTTGCAGATATTATGATCCAATATTGCAATTTGGTTATTAAAAAAAAACAAGTGAATCTTGCTTACATTGGCACTATTACTACTAATAGGCTATGTAACAGGCACATTGTTTGTGGGTGGAGGATTTGCATGTTTAAATAATTCTTTATTCAGTAAATGCGATTTGTAACCAAATAGATTTTTCCTCCATCACTATCCCATTGGAAATATTCTAAAAGTAAGTTTTCACGCATGACTTTAGAGCCATGTGACCTTTATCATTTTAAGCTTTTGCCTCATTACGTCATAACCCTCAAGAAGGTAAAAACAGACAAAGCATTTCATTTCGAGTATTTTTTTTTTTTTTGTCCACACTTATGAACAACATGTTGGGATAAAGCAGATCAAATCCATTCTACAGATGTCGAGATAGTTATCGGAAATCACAAAAGGAATAAGTAATAAAATTGGGTTAATTCTACCTACCACTTCAATGGCAAGTCACAGATTAGTGTGACACAGTTCTGAGCTTTTCTGTGAGGAGTGAGCAAACAGGCTCCACCATCTCACACTCTGACCTGCTTTTTACATCAGAGACCACAGCATGCGCTCCAGTACACTCACATGCCCTTAAAACGAGGGCAATCAAATACTAGTGAATAGTAACGGAACAAATAAATGTACGTACATTTCCAAACCAATACTTTGTTGAAGACGTTTTGTTTTGTTTTTTTTTAAATAAAGACTACCATTTCCACAACCATGGATTTTCAACTGATGTATCCCGAGATTTTACACACACACACAGTTTGAATGTCTGAAGTTCCAGTGGATGTGAGAGAGGAAGTCTGGCACATCTGTTGACAGCTGAGATACACCTAACACTTCTTAATGAACCACCATCGCAGCACCCATTCACGCAACAGATGGGCCTGGGGGTTGGAGGGGCATTTACACTCAGCCCAGGTGATGGAGGGAAGGTGATTACATCTGCACCTATCGAAACCTACCGACAGAACTACGCTGAGTGGCAACATCTCCTTCCATGCAATCATCATCTGAGCACCTCAACCGCTCAGCGCCAGCAGTGGGAATATGTGTATGGAGTCAACAAGACGAGGAAGACAAAATGAAATGAGGCACATAAAAGAGCGAGGAATTGGCAACAGAGATTACATGACTGATCAGCAGTTCTGCATGAGAGCCATGTTTGATTAAATATTAATGTTATCCCCTGAATGTAGCTGTTTGTTTTGCATTCTTGCAATGTCTGAAAAAAAAAAAACCCAACCAAACCTATCCCACACACTTTAGCTTTTATAGACTTTAACACAAATCTCACTAGACATGAAGAAAGGAGCAATTAATGGTTTAAGACAACAGCGTTTCAAATTTGGTGTCTTTTCTTTTACGCCTAACAAATATCAGTCCTTTATGAAATGCTGGGTTGATTTCAAGGCAGGATTTCAAAGGCCTGGAAGAAGATTTAATCAGACTGCAAAGGTGAAAAACAATTTGCTGCAACAGCTATAGATGTGCATAAAATCACCTGCAGTTCTCATCATGCTACAACAAACATCAATAATGTCTTTGAGCTCACAAAAGCTTTTCCAGCAAATGAGTGTTGGCATTACAGGGGCATAAACAGCTCATTGATTCAAGGAAAGGTCAGTCAGATCGGCTTACATGATGAGAATTAATCTGTATTCGCTGACTAGACTGCAGTAAACACCCCCAGGAAGCCATTCTGAAAGAAGCAAAGGAATGACAATGTTAAATGTATATGTGCTCGTGCTGGTTTGAGGGTTGTGTGCTTTTCACAGCGAGGCACTTGGGGCTATTCAGAAGGTGTAGCCGATTCTTCAGATGGGTTGCCGAAATTACATTTCAAAGGCCTGACACATAGGCCTAACCAGTGGAAAGTAAATAGGGCTCAAACACCATGAGAACAGCTGCTATCATTCTTTTTTAAAACTAAGCCCTTTATTACTGACAATACATTTCTCTCCGTCAGAGATAATCCTCTGCATCCCCCCCCACCAAGGTCATTGAAAAGCTTTTCATTTCACGGGAGTTTCAAAAATGTTAACGCTCACGGCTTTAACCTGGTGAGCTCACCGGAACTTACGACTCTGATCCCAAAAAAAGGTGGGACGCTGTGTAAAACGCAAGTAAAAACAAAATGCAATGATTTGCAAATCTGTTGTCGGTAAATACAGTTCTTCACTGCATCTACGATGCAAAGCAGAAGCCAGACATGAACAACATCCAGAAACACCGCTGTACTCTCTAGGCCTGAGCTCATCCGAGATGAACTGGTGCAAAGAGGAAAAGTGTGTTGTGGTCTGACGAGTCCACATTCCACATTATTTTTGGAAATTATGGATGTTGTGTCCTCCAGGCTAAAGAGAAAAAGGACTATCCAGATTGTTACCAGCACAGGGTTTAAAACCCACCATCTATGACGGTATGGGGGTGTGTTAGTGCCTGTGGCATGGATAATGTGCACATCTGTGAAGGCACCATTAATGCTGAAAGGTACCATACAGGTTTTGGAGCCAAAAAAAAAAAAGGCACCATACAGATGATTTCTCTTTCAAGAACATCCCTGCTTATTCCAGCAAGACAATGCCAAGCCACATTCCGCATGTGTTACAACAGCGTGGCTTTGTAGCAAAAGAGTGTGGGTGCTAAACTGTCCTGCCTGCCTGCCTGCCTCCCACTGAAAATGTGTGAAGCACAACAACAGAAACCCCAGTCTGTTGAGCAACTAATGTCCTATATCAAGCAAAAATGGGAAAGGGGACTTTCACTTTCAAACCTTCAATAATTAATTAGCGTCCTCAGTTCCCAAGTGCTTACTGAGGCTACATCCACACGACAACGGCAACGAGATGTTATTTAAAAATATATCGCGTCCAAATGGGCAACGATCAGTAAAATATCAGGTCCATATGGCAACGCAACGCTTGCTGAAAATGATGCAATACACATGCCACACCTCTAGGGGCGCTGTAAGACGGTCCCTTCGGAGACAGCAGAACAATAGAAGTAAGGACGCATGCGCATAAACTATTATGCGCGAGACTTCATATTAGCCACAAAGTCAGGAAAATCTGTTCGTAAAATTACATTATAATGACCAAATACAATGAAAAGTATTTTTCCAGTCTCACCTGTGAAAGGTAATCCCATGTGATCTCGTTTGGACGGCAAACCTGTTGGTACAGTTAAACGCAGCTAATCTTTATTCTCCGCTTTGACCTATCCAATATGGCGGCGAGGATGACGTATGATTCTACGCGGAAGGCGGCGTCTTTAATGGTCCGGAATAAATTGAATGCTACACGTTGATGGATTAATTTGTTGTTTCTCACCTGTGAAAGGTAATCCCATGTGATCTCGTTTGGACGGTAAACCTGTTGGTACAGTTAAACGCAGCACATGAATCTTTATTCTCCGCTTTGACCTATCCAATATGGCGGCGAGGATGACGCGGAAGGCGGCGTCTTTAATGGTCCGGAATAAATTGAATGCTACACGTTGATGGATTAATTTGCTCTTCTACGCCCTTTTTGAGGAATGTATTGTAGGACTTAAACCAACCTCTGAAGAGGTGAGATCGCTCCTTTTTTTCCCTATTTTTGCTGGCGGGATTGACTCTCACTCTCTCTCTCTCTCACTTTGCACCATTACACAATAAATATTCACAGTGAAAATATTTTATAAGCGCGTTTCATGAACCAAGTTATAGGATTTGTTGACAACTCGCATCGAGTTCGTTACACTTCTACCCGGCGTGAAGCACTGACAGTCATGTGGTTGTGACGTCATCGTAAACAAATCCGTTCTACTCATCCAGACGACTTCACAACGGCAACGTTGCCAGATCTTTCCACTCTGGAACCCGTTCTCAAAAAGACTGCGTTTTGGGCACCCAAAACGCCGGTGCCGTGTGGACGCCAGGCCTAAACGATAAGCAATTGTATCGGAGTCACCTGAATCCGTTGCCGTGTGGACAGGGCCTGAGTGTTGTTAAAAGAAATGGGGAAGTAACACAGTCAGTACGTTTACATGCACATCCAAATCGAGCTGCTGTCGGTAATCGAGCAAAGGGTCCCAGCAGGGGTGCCAGAGAAATCCAATCCTACATGCTCACAAGGAAATCGAGCTATTGTGTGAGGTACATTGTGCACCCGAGCCACAGCTGGCGCTACACGCCCCATCGTGTTGGTACACTTCCGGTTGTCATCATGAAGAAGAGCTATTCAAGAGTGTAAACAAAGTTATCAGTTCCGTGTTCTCCATTGCGCGTTTTTCTCCCGTCCATGAATTTTAATATATTCAACTCCTTAAGCTGAATGAGCATGAACTCTGTCTCCTCATTGCTCCAGAAGTGCACGTTTCTGCTCGCCATTTTCTCTTCTTCGTTTGTTCCTCCTGACCTCTTCTGCTGCTCGCTACTACTGTTGTCATGCCGACCGAGGCTGTTGTGTTTCCCGCTTGTGGTCTCGTCACTCGTCACTTCCGGAAGGGGCAGTGCTGAAGTAAGTAGCTCGATAGGGTATACATGCACTAAGTAGCTCGGCAAAAATCGCATAATCTAGGTCGTGTAGCTCGATTACGAGAAATCAAGTTCGGTTCAATTTCAGCCTAGCTAAGGTGTTTCCATGGCATTTAGAACTTCGATTTCAGTCGAGCAACGGCAGAAATTCGATTTTCTCTATGTGCATGTAAACGCACTGAGTGATGAACGTGCCCCTGTCCCAACTTTTTGGAACATGTTCCAGGCATCAAGTTCAGAATGAGTGCGTATTTACAAAAAACAAGACATTTTATTGGTTTAAACATTAAATACCTTGTCTTTGTATTCAACTGGATATGGCTCGAAAAGGATTTGCAAATCATTGCGTTCTGTTTTTTATTTACATTTTACACAGCATCTCAACGTTTTTGCTATCAGGGTAGTATTTGGGCAAGGGCAAGGCCACAGTGCCACAGATACGAGCAGCTTTCCACTGACTCACTGTACCACAGCACGAGCTCATACTTTCAAATGCATGCCTGATCGATAGAACAGAAAGACAAAAGGGAGGCGGGGAACTAAGGGGGAAGAAAAGTAGAGAACAAGACTCCTTTTTAGGCAAGGCAAAGCTAAAACAAAACACAAAAGATTAATCACAGCTTAGTCATTCAAACACTGAGCAACAAGAAAGTGATAAACAATACTGTGCTCAGTGAGAGATATACAGCAAGAAAAAAATAATAATAAAATACAGTGGGTTGGAGGCCAGCTTGTGGAATGAAGGCGGTTCGATGTTGGGGGATGGGGATGGGGGGGAGGCCCCCATGAGAAAATTGATGAGAGGACAAGCTGCCGACTGAACTCCCTGCACTGTGAAGGCTACAGAAATTTGAGTCCACTCCTGCGCCTGTGGTAGCTGAGCTTCAGTCTAAAATGGCTGCCAGAGAGTCGTGTAAACAACCCAGAGGAATGAAAGGGGCTACATTTCTCCAACCTGCCTGCCAAGAGCTGCATAGCCTTAGGCCTTTCAGTTAACCCCTTCCCTCCTCACAGTTTTGGAGCTTTCAAAAACTAACACACGAGCACCTTTTAAATTAATCATTTCTGGGGTGGTAAATTCTGTTAAAGGCGAGTCCTTTTAATGAAAAAATATATATATAAATAGTCAACGCTGTTTTAATGCACAACATTATTCATGAACTGGTGTGAGCACTGGTTGCTCATATCCGGACAAAGAAATTATTTGCTACAAAGCGTCGTCTGTGCTCAGACAGGTATTTTGTCCATCCGCGGTTCAATAGTTTGGACCAGTCAAGTGAAACCAGCCTTGAACAATCTAGCTAGGAGGCTTTTGAAAGCAGACAGTCACCATGGTGTTTCCATGTGCTCGAAAACAACTCCCCTTTTACTGAGCCCCCCAAAAGACACAACCCCCAACCAACTCGGGCGGGAAACTACAGGAAGCTCTAACAGGCTGGTGCTCAAGGGAGAAGTGGCCTTGAAATGCAAATTGGAATTCCAGTAGAATTGAAGTCCTTTACATGTAATGAAAAACATCGGATTGGAACGCAGCCAAAATCCCCACTCCTTCTCCTTATTTTTAATAACCTAATGTCATGAGCCATCTCACAAGCTAACGTCGTGTTATATAAGAACACGCATTGTGCCCTTTAAAAACACTGCCGAGTAGAATTTATTACTAACCGTATATTTGTATATAATTTCCTGCATGTAGAAAGAAATAAATGTGGCTATACAATAAGACCACAGAATGCAACCACTCAACATAATGCTATAAATTTAGATTTGCAGCAAACTGAAGGGATCATACCATCCATCTTCTCTGTACCCAAAGGGAAGCTGAAAAACAAGGGGAAAAAAAGGGAAGGAGGTGGGGGTAAGACAGTAAATCAATTCGTCTCTACAGCTTTAATATCTGCAGAAGGAGGCAGGAAGCGCACGCCTGCAGCAGCTGGCAGCTTATTTGCTGGGATGGAATGGAATATCTGAAATTGCATACATTATCTGCCAAGGGGGCCCTGGGCTACGAAAGATAGTGCTGACATCACCGTCTATAAATGGCTGTGCTCAGAGGCACACTGAATGAAAACAAAATGGGAATAACCCTTTCCAGACAAACTCTAATACACAACATCGTGTATGGGTGGAGAGAAAAGTAAATGATACAGGAAAACATTTCTTTGGGACAACAGAACACAAAATCAACAACATAGCAATTTTGTTATTTTGAAATAGAAATCTCATTCTACTTTAGCAGGAGTTAGATTTTAAGCACCGAAAATCCACCCCTATTTTTCATACAAACTGCATCCTGGACATGGAGAACTACAACCGTGACACATCTCTCTATATGTCACTTGTGAGGAAATTAATTAATTATGTTGATAAATTGGGAACTCATTTGTTTGTGAACGTGTCTAATATAATAAAATCACACGTTAGCTTGAAGATATGAAGTTTATCTTCTTGTATTGAAAAACTGACATTTTTCATACAAAATACATCCCGGATCTGAGTGACATATTTAAATAATATTGGCTGGCGTTGAGTGGTATATCAGATATATTCCATTCAGCTCGCATGATACTGAACGAGTCAAAGACGAGTTCAATATCATGCGAGCTGAATGGAATATCTCTGATATACCACACAAAAACCCAACCATTATTATTATTATTATTATTCATACACATTCCTTTCGGTTGTTCAACGCGTCTTTCTTTTTCAAAATTCTCTCAAAATCTTCCTTATTTAACGAAGCAAACCTGGCGGCCATGTTTGTTTACAAATTGTCACCAGTTGCTAGCTAGCGCTGAAGTTTCACGTCTCTGACGTGTCTCTTTTCCAGGTTTTCAATATCAATTGGTATGCTTTTCTCTTGTAAATATGCATGAAGACTACCTAATGAAGTTTTGGTAGCCTTTCAGGTGTTCAACGCGTCTTTTTCTTTCCCGGCAAACAAAGAAATGGTTCTGCACATGCACAGCAGAAAACTCTCTCACTGAATATTCACATCAACTCAGACGTGTGACATCATGTTGTCTTGACAACCATGCAATATCGCAAACCATATTCAACGCTCACTGTCCATTGAGTAGTGACGTAATACACGTAGGATAAGCGATATGCTAACAATATTGCATGCTATCAAACCAAATGAAACGAAACACGCTAGTAGGGAATAGAACACGTTTTTATTCCATTGAAAAAGTGTCCTGTATATATGATAACTCCCAACATTTCACTCCGATGACGTCACTCCCAGTGTTTTCACACTGACTTAATGCACGTCATCAAAATGGTGAACCGGTTCAAAATTAAAATTCTTTTGACTAACTCGCATATTTTTTTTTGTGGATGCGTCTATATAATAAAAAGAACGTTGCATGGTGGAGCGAAGATATGAAGTTTATCTTCTCGTGTTGAAACAGATCTACCGGTACATTCATCACTCAAAAATAAACATCATGTCTTCGTGCAACCATATAATATCTTCTATATATAAAATATATGCACGCACACGTGTGTTTGTGTTCACACATACAGAATTATGTGGTAAAAAAAAAAAGTGTTATAAAAAATTTCATATTTTAGATTCTTCCAAGTAGTCAGCATTTACCTTGATGACGCTTTGCACAATATTGGCATTATCTTAACCAGCTTCATGAAGTAGTCACCAGAAATGCTTTTCAATTAACAGGTGCCTCATCAAAAGTTAATTAGTGCAATTTCTTGCCTTTTTAATGCGTTTGAGACCAAACAGTAAATAGTCCTAGTCCACAACTGTAGTAATCCATATTATGTCAAAAACCGCTCAACCACGTAAAGAGAAACGACATCCATCATTACTTTAACTTTATTTAGAGATTGGTGGAGAAAAAAGTTAAAGAGTAATGCAAAGTAATAACCAAATCTTTGGAGGAAAAGAATTTTGGTCTGGAACATGCAGGGTTAACCATGAACCACGGTCTCCCCCATTGTGTCTGCACATTCCTGAATAAATGATGTTGTGAACAAGGCTGGTAACCATGGGCAACCATGCACGATGGCACTGCGGAGTAACCTTTGGGGTGGCTGTATTTTTATCCCCTGGAAACTTCTCCCTCGTAGTATAGAAGGAAGGAGATGGAGAGAGGGAGGGAGAAACAATGAGGGAGGGGTGTGTGTGTGTGTGTGTGTTGGGGGAAGGGAGGAGGCTTCCCTGGGCTATGGAGGGGGAACAGACTGCAGTGATTTCACAACGCACCCAGAAACCTAACAAGCCAAAAACAGGCTGGCTAGAGCGGAGTTGTATGAGAAAGAACAGGATTAGAAAAAAAGGCATTTATTCCAACTGCTAACTGACAGAGTTTTGCTGTTATGTAAACTATTCTGGGACAATTTGAAGATGAGCCACAGGTATTCAGTGTGCTGCCAGCACAAATAACATGCAGCTTAATGAAAGAAGAGGACCGAAAGGTTTACTCTCTCTGCTCTATTCCAAGAGATCCTCCAAAACCTTTGATGGTCATTCCCAATAGCAGTAACAAGTACTGACAAGAACAGACGGCATGCTCATTAGGCCACTGTGGGTAAAAGTACGAGTGACGCCTGCTACAGAGGAAAAAAAAAATCCTGAGAGTGAAAAAGTGATGCACAAAGGCTGCTACTTACATGCTAATGACTGGAAATCCCAAATGAACCCTTGTTAAAATGCAAATACTGCAGAAGCACTAAGTTTCCTGAAGTCATGCAGATTGCAGACACTAAACAAGCACCTTTTCAGGGGTGGAGTGTCTTGGAGATGGTTGTGTTTCTCTTTACTATGCATACTGCAAGTGCAGGACATTGAAATCCAGGATACTGTTACTACAGTCGCTGGTATCTTAATCAGTATACAGACAATAGAAGGCAGTCTGTCCTGACCGAGTCACCACACCTTAGTTCCAACTAATAAGCCAGGTGGTGCCCCATCTCTGCAATGCACCACTCCAGATGACATCTCCGACTGTACTTTCCATAAGCACAGCACTAAACAGATCACCACACTGCAATTGAAGCATTACACCAAGAGTGCAAAATAGGGGGGAAAACTCTTGTCGCTATTCAAAGTTAGGATGCTTACAAGTATTCCCAAATGAGCCACCTGAAAAATACTAAAATATGTATTAATGCATGCAATCGAGACACATGTAATCTCCTACACTATGTACACAATCAAAATATCCATGCTATTCAGGAAGAAAAGTAATTTCAGACCTTTCCCGTTTTTTTTTTTATCCAGTTACCTAACCATGAGTCACCATTAATTTATGCTCAATTCATAACACAAAGCTCTGATTAGGTCACAGATGGGTAGATTCCAGTTTATTCAGCACTCTGAGAGGAAAACTGTCAACCTGAACAACGTGCAATGTTTACCACAAATCAAGATTGAGACTTTTTTTGTTGTTGTTGTTCTAATGTATTAACCGACTACACCAGTTAATAGTTTATAATTTTAAGTGCTTCAGATGCTTCCCGATTTGTAAGTAACCAGTACAGGATAGCAGGCTTTGATATGAAATGATACGAGTAGCTTTAGTAGAGTTCAAGCTGAGAAGTCTGTAGGTGAGATGTCCTGGCATATACAATACTTTCTGACCTTAAAGCCCTTTGTGATTGTGTCTGGAGGCCCGCTCATGCCTAATTGCCATGAAGGAATTGTGCTACCAACCATTTGTCTGAGGCACTGGAAGGGGAAAAAAAAAAAAAGAGCATTAGCTTGAGTCATGGCAACAGCCACGCACCAACTGGTTTCCCTCCTATCGGCAGCCAATGCAAGATTACAACTGACGGTTCACGTGACCGCCAGCTGAATTCTAAACGAGGAATGTTTCCCTGAGGGCATCTCAGGCATGTGCAAGCACTTTCCTTCACTGTCTTGCACAAAACATTCACACATGCACAAACAGTAATTTTCAGCATAGGCTAGAACATCAATGACAGGTAGAACAGATTAGTCTATAAATACTACAGGGATGGAATTTATGCATAAAACACTACTGATCTGATATAAAATGAATGTCAATTACTCAAACTTGTTGCAGCAAGCATAACAGGAAAAAGATGCACACTAACAAGAGCGTCACTGCAACAGAAATAGATTGGATGGCTCTCACTGGGAACGCCAGGCTTCCTAAATGCATGATGGCAAAGCGAGCTGCATTTAAACACTCACACTGTTAAGCCTTGCTGTTAAATACATACATACATACATACATACATACATACATACATACACAAACAAACAGACCTAATTTTGTCAGAGTTGTGCTGATTGCATTAAAAGTATATTTTTAGGTCAAGGTGACTGAAAATGTAAAACGTGTCAAATTATATTACGTTCAATGCAATCGAGTTAAGAATTGTCCATCATAACAGAAAGAAAATGTGGGATTTTTAAGCTTCTGAGGTCAAAAAGTTAAAAAAATAAATAAAAACCTGTCCTTTTAGAGCAAATCATGTTTATAAAATGCAACTTTATAAAAAGCTCAACATAAAATAACAAAAAAATATATAAAATTAAAATATTAGTGCTTTTCCTGTGCAATGAATATTAACCACATTACACACACAAACAGTAATGACTGAAGGGTATTTTTCTGCAGAACTTCTAGCTTCACCAAAAAGCAGAGCCACACTTGCTTGCCACTACAATTCTCAGTTTTAAAAGATGTGTTGGATGTAAATAAACCCATATGAACCTTGCATGGGGAAACAGTCAAACCAAACAAACCGACACTTGACAAATATATTAATATCAATGAATTTATTACAATTTACTCAGCTCCAAGGCACGTTACAAGTCTTCTGTTACTACAGAAATGTATAAACAAACAGAGCATTTAAGTTCATGTACAGTATTTTTGCTCTACTCTTAAGCATCCGTGCACCTTTAAAGCAAGAGGAAGGAGAATGAAAAACACGTAGGAAACTATATTTGTACTTTCAGAACACGAGATGAAAGTGAGACACTGGGTTGTTTTTTGTGTGTGTGTGTGTGTGTGTATAAAGTACGTCAAAAATATAAAGAGACCAAAAGACAAAAAAAAATAAAATAAAATGCCCACTAAAGGTCTATAAACCGAGTCATGCCTCGCACCTTCCTGTTTACATTGGTAACTAGGACAAAATATCACCGGTAACAATCCGGATTTATATGTGGGTGGGGAGGGGAGGGAGGAAGGAAGGAAGGAAGGAAGGGAGGGAGGGGGATATCACCTTAAAAGAAGTGCATGAGCCCAAATAAAAACGTGAGCGCAAAGTGCTTCCCCACCGTACCGTTAACACTGCCACCAAAATACACTGCGACCCAACAACCTCCTCCTTCAGATTAGCCATGACATCACACTGTACCTTTGTTTCAAAACACTGAAATATATGACGGAAAGAAGGGTCTCTGTACATAGGACTACTTTGTCAGTTATTCACAACAAATGTATATAATATACTCGACTCGATTTACGTTTCTGATTCGGGAAGCATAATCATTTTAGGGGTCCCTTTCCTTTTTCACTTTAACGTCCCCGGCCAAAATGGTCGCAATCTCGCCTTGCATGAAAGCCCAAGGCACATTCGAACCTACCAGGGGGCATTTCTCTCCGCTGGGGCAGTACACCTCGCCGGTTGCCCCCTGTGCTTTGATGCTCTCGCGTGAACACGGGAAGCAAAACTTATGGTTGGGAACGGAGGGGCACTGCACAAAGTGTGTGTCTTCTAAGCGTTCGTGACAAATGGTACAACACAGCGGTCCGTTGTTGGCCATGGGCGAGTCGGGGATGTTCTGTGGGTGCGCTTGCTCCATGTTTTGATGAGACGCGGACTGAGACGGTGTCCCGGCCATGTTTAACTCTCCGTTACGGGAAGCCAAGCGCCTCTGTCCCGACACGGAGGCGGGCGATACCGGGCTGCTGCTGTTGTGTCTGGTGGACGTGGTGGAGTGCACGGAGTTGTTGTCTTTTGGAGAGTGCGCGTTGCCCAGCGTGTCTGCCACCGACATGAGCGCAGCCATGGGCGACTGTCCGTTCTGTGGAGCCGATTCGGGCGGTGTAGCTCGGCTCGAGTGCACGGGCCCGAGGGGCGGAGGGCCACCGTGCGAGGCCACGAACGAGCCTGACGCCATGGTGAGCTTCAGCGCTTCGCTTTGACTGGCTATCCACTGCTGCCTCTGCTGCTCATCGCTGAGCTTGAGCGCGCCTTCGGCTGAGTCGGGTTCAGGCGACGCTTTGCGCTTGCGCATGCCCGGTCTGAGCGCGCTGGAGGACGGCATGGCGCGCGGCATGTTCACGAGCGCCGAAGGCAACAGCGGGCAGCTGGCGTCGATGTAGGGCTGCGGCAGCATCTCAGCACCGAGTCCTTCCTTAAAGAACCGCACAGTCTCGGGCAGCAAATCGCCCAGCAGTCGCCAGTCTCCAGAACCGTGCTTCTTCTCATATTCCAGATACTTAAAGCCAGAAGACAGCCCCCTGCCATAGTCTTTCATGCAGTCTTGATACATTTGTTTGGCCACCCCGGACGCACTGGAAAAAACGTTACCGGATCCGCTCGGGTACTCGACAAATATTTTCAGCTCGTAGTCCATACCGGGTTTAGACACGGCGTCGAAAGCGAACACTCTGCCCGAGAGTGAATGGTCTTTTTTGAACCTTACATCAAAGGGCGTGCAGCTCGAGAGTGTGATCAGGGTCTCCCTTACGATCTTGGGTTTGCTCGCCCAGTCCTCAGCTCTGTTCCGCAAACTCTCGCCAAGTTCAGCTAAAGCCTCTGCGTTGCGCTGCTTCTCTTTCAGATCGCGGTCTTGGTCCGTGCTGGACACGGAACCGGGTCTTTTACCTTGCTCTGACATCGCCTGCGACGCCATGGACAAAGCTGTGCTCATGCTGGCTGTTGGAGGGGCTCTGCCGGCCATGCTGTGCTGCGCAATGCCGGCTGCTGATGGAGGGCCGTTCAGCATGGTCTGCGGAAGCAGATTTGGTGGCACGTTCATTTGCCCAGGAACCGTGACCAGGCCGTGGCTTCGGCGAGAGTTCGGGCTCTGGCGGTTCAGCTCAGGAGGCCCGTCGTCTGATTTGGGAAATCCGTTCGGTCCTCCGAGTCCGTTCGGGAGGCGTCCGGTGTGCGCCCCGATGCTGGAGTAATCGAAGCGCGATCTCTCTGTGCTCAAGGAGTAGCGTTCGAGCCCTTGCTGCTGTTGCTGCTGCTTAGACGAGGCGTCCACATGGTTCAGCTGCACCGTCTCCTTAGCCGCCATGGCTGCCTGTGCCTTCACTGTGGGCGGCGGCGCTGGTCCCGGGGATCTCCTTTCTTGGAAGCCATGAGCCCGTTTAAGGTGTCGCGCGGTCTCGATGACAAACTCGATCCGATCCGCGCCTTCGTAATTCACGCAGCCTCTGCACACCGGCTCGGTAAAATCCCAAATCATAGCCCACGGCATGCGGGGCAAATCGCAGAGATAACACGACTGCCTCCTCGACGAGGAGACTTGTGCAGAAGACATGTTGAATGCCTCCCCTCTCGGATCGGTTGTTTTCGGTCTTTATAAAGAAATGAGGAAATATTTTTCTCAAAAAAAAAAAAAACACCCCAACCGGTCTGTGAGTCGGAGCTTTGTTGTGCAGAAGGACGCGATTTCGGGACCGTGACTCCAGGCGCGCGCTTCACATTCTGCCTCGCGTGCGGAGTTGGAATTTTGATTGTGCCTCCACGTCCGCGCGCTCCACTCGGAATGCCACCTGGCTGGGCCGGTGACGTCAGCACCACGTTCCGCAGTTCTTCTCCGTTCCGAATCGACACATGCCACTTGTTGCTGTCCGAGCGCGCATGCTCCAACCACTCCCTACACATCTTCTGAATGGACCCCGCAACACACCACACCACACACTGACCAATTTTTTTTCGTTTAGAAAATATGAACAGTTTATAGGGTCTCATTTCCCCCAACACACACCAGCACGAGCCGGGTGCCTTTTAATTCACTAATATTCAGTCTAAAATTTAAGAAGGAGATTTGGAAAAAAAAAGTGCTTACATCAGCAAATACCATCGCACTTTTTCCCAGTCCAGTGGATGAGAGTTCGACTCACAATCCTTTTACATACTCTATAGAGATAGAAATTGCTCCCTGTTTACTTTAAGCCTATATATATATATATATATGGACATTTTAATATTTTTAGAATCAAGCAATGCATGGTATTATAGTACAGTGCTTAAAAAAGTATTCCCTTTCTACTTATAGTATGTACTACATGGTACCAGAGATTGTACTGGACTGTAATCAGTCACTACAAATACAGCTATTTAAGGGCTTTGGCAGTAAATCTATCTCAGCTACCAATTCAGGGAATCTTGCACAGGACGTCATGAAAATAAAATTTTGCATAGCATTATAATTGCTGCTTGTACATTTTCACATGGTGAAAGAAAAAAAAAAAGAAAGAAAAGCTCCTGCAGGGTGTGTTGGGCAGAAACTTTCACTGCAGTAACCTGCAGCGTCTAATTCTGTGTACATACAATGCAGGATATTTTGCTTTCCTTCTCTCTCCCTGAGAGATTCTTTGCCATCCCTGCAGTACTCTCATGCATACAGATCACTCTCTCTCTCTCTCTCTCTCTCTCTCAGACACAGCGGAAAGTTTTCAGTGTTCTGCCTTCCCCAGGCCTGTCGCAGGGGTTAACTCTCAGCTTCCGTTAAGCAGCTGGATTCTTGCCAGACTGAGGGATTCTGGGAAAGGCAAGCCTTGCCAAGTACAAACTGCCAACATTAAGCAGGCCTGACAGGCCCCTCTCCTCCTCCAAGCCTGGCAGTGGTTCAAAGTGCTCTTTCATTTGAGACGTTGGCAGGCAGCCAAATGCATGCAGATTTACTTTACCTATTCTCAGATGGAGCTGATAGAGGCCGCCTGCCGTTGCCATGGGGACTAGAGGCTGCTGGAGCAACTCTGTGAGTTACTGCCTCCCTTGGGCTCCTTATATGCGCGTATCTAATACAGACTGCTCAGTAAGCTGCATATGTATGACTTTCCCTTACACTGCCTTTCTCTCTTTTTTTTTAAGAATGTCTTGGAAAGAATTTAACCTTTCGATCTCGCTGAGGCTCAGCCGAGGCAGTTAGGTGCTGATGTTTCCTTACTTTTAAAATGTCTGTGGCCAAGTGTGTTAATATAACAATAATTACGCAGATATATTTCAAACAGAGATCACTATTCAAACAGTAACTGCAGCCTGAAAGCAGATCCAACAGGGCTTGTGCAGTACATTCTTGCCAGCTGCATACTAAATATCATGCTGAACACTTAAGCTATCCTATCCAGGATTGCACAATGATTACAGCATCAGTCACATTTCCTGTACAGACTGTATATCAAACTTTAAAAAAAAAGGCAATGAAAAGCTAAGAATTCAACCAGAATGCTTTCTTTGGTAGCATCACTGATGTAGGCCACAGTTTATTTCCTGTTCATTTATTATGGTGTTTTCCTGAGCTTATGTAATAAAAGATTATGTATGAAAAGGAATGGATGAATTTGTCAAATGGCACAACAAAGCACAGACACGTTCACAATACCAGGAAAACTTCTCCCCCTGCATCACACACACACACACTGCACAGTCACCTACAGAGTGGCCACCGACATCAGTATTCTGGTCCGTGGCATGTTGTGTCACCCTGACAAGACTGCAGTTCAGACACAAGAACACGCATTGTAGTTATTTATAGTCCAGAACTATTTGTCTCTCCCAAACCCCATTCCCCCCCACACAGTCTTCTATGCTACTGCACAAATATGCACTGATACTCAATTTAGTATAAAACATTAAACCAGTTACATATAACAGATGCCTTCGTAATTGTTTAAATAAAATAAAAGGTGGTGAACAAAATCAAAAGTTGGATTTGTGATCAATACCAGTTTTGGTATTAGCACACTCTTAGAGGAGCATACAGAAACAATATTGACTACCAGTATTAAACAGTGCAATAATGCTATGATGAAATCAGGGAAATATCTCCTGACTATAATATAATAAACTTTAGTGCATATGTTCCCATACAATATATAATACAACGTAACAGACCAAGCAATTTTTTTTTTTTAAGATTTGTCAATACCTTGAATGCTCTGGTTGGCTGTCATTGACTGTTGCTATGGCAACTTGCCTTACTCCATTAGGCTGTGCTGTGTCTCTTGTAGATTTCTGGTTGTTAGAGGTCTGTTCTTGCAGCCTGCCATTTCCTGCAGAGAGAAAGCAAAAAAAAAAAAAAAGGCTCAATCAGCCTGAGCAGCACGCACCTGCCTCACTCAGCATTTTACTCAGTCCGAGCACACATACACACAGTGATTCATCACAGATTTGCATTGCAACCAAAATCGCTAAATTTCCAGTGATCACCAGCTCTAGCATTCATAAAATGTGTTAATAACCTATGCAGCTTTCTGTATGCCTAAATTTGGCATTTGTGAGAATGCTGCTGGTGAAGTTGTTATTTTTACAACCAGCCAAGAAGTGACTGTAAATGGGGAAAAAGTCTCCGTTAGTGAACACGAACTTCATCACACAGATGTTTGTCAAGGGAGGGCAAAATATAACTCTGGTCAGATTCCAAAGCCCATTACAGCCCTAAGAGATTTGTAAGAGGAATGTTCCCCTGCAGCACTGAACACAGACAAAAGAAAACAAAGCTATATAAATACATGGGAAAAGGATTTCTCGCTCCTCCAAAAACATTACCCTGGCTCCCAAGGAGATCCTGAAAGTAATCATTTCCTCAAGGTTAAAAAGTCACCTTAAAAGGGGCTCCTCCTACAAGAACAACATCATCATGCCAGGCTCTTCCTCCACACATAAGTGTTTGACAATCAGTGAAGGCAGACAAGGAAAAACCAGAAAGGAAACCGGAGGCCTGGAAACTTCATAATGAACACAGTTTAACAATGTAGATTAGGTCACACTACTGCTCTTCTAACAAAGGCGTCCTCATTCTTAAAACAACTGTACTGAGCTTCCTCTAAATGAAGGACATGACCGTTAAAAAAAAACGCAATGACCCCTTACTAGATAACGTTACATGCAACAATAGGATTAATTTCTCGTTGCATGTTTTATGCTGAAATTGCCTGGACTAACATGCAATGCCAGCAAATACTTCTGTAATTGGATTGCAGTTTTCTCATGAGAATGTGAAATGAATGCAAAAAAAAAAATAGCAGCAATCCTTTCGATTTTACAACTTAAATGTCATTTCCTTCTCACACTGTGACAAGCCTCTGGTCCCTCAGCGCCATCATCTTCGTGTGATGGTTGCTGTTGTTAGCACAGATTCCAGCCCCATTTCCCAGCAGCTGGGTGAGAACAAACTCAAACTGTGTTTACAGCTGCAAAACATCAGCTGGAATGTGGTGGACTCATAGCAACAGCAAGTGGCTGTCTCTTCTATTGCCTTTACAATTATTTCAAACACAGACAGGCAAACAATAGACAAGGATTAGCACAAAACTGGCACCTTCCCAAGGGGTGGCAGCTCATAGCAGGACCAAAGGGTTAGAAAGAATACTGCAGTCCGCTAGGAGCACAATGGCCTGCAAAATAGACTAGAGGAAATGGAGCTGAAAGACGCAGGGAGTGTAGAATAAGAAAAGAACAAAACCCACAACAGACATGGCAATCTAATAGGCATAGACTCTACCACGGTTCATGAATAACCAGCTGTGCATGATCGTCCTGAGGAGCTGAAAAGCCGTTTTGTGCTTCACTGTGGTGTGATGCATGGCACGGCACTCGCTCCCCTCAGGGCATAGTGGCAGTGCTAGAGGTCTTGGCAGGTAAGAGAACAGGCTAATAATAAAGTCTGCCATTTATTTCACAAAGGGCATCTCAGTGGAAAGTAGACAAGCCCCTCTGGGTGACATGGCAGCTGGGGGAAAAAAAAAACAAAACACCAAGATGTTCTCTACTATTCATCCCATTACATATGGGACTGGTGAGGAAAGGTTTTCTTTTTAAAAAATATCCAAACTCTTTGCCATTTTTACACTGTTGTCACTGACTATCAGAAGTAATCACAAAATAATGAGGCAACTCTTGAAACATTCTCTGGGACACATATCCACACAAGTACGTGTGCGCATTCACAATACGAGGCAGAGATACAAGCCAAAGTAGCTAATCAGGAAAGATAAATTTAACTCGCTCTCAGATAATGTAACTTTATATCCTTTAAATATGGACCTTCCTCTTTCAGCTCACACTATATCCACGCCTGACATCCTTAATAAGGGCAGATCCTGTGACTCAGAGATGTGCTGAAATGTGATCTACTTTAACCCAGACTTGATGACTAATCCATTCATTACTTCCATTTATAGATTATGAACTCAGCTTAGACAGAACTTCTACAATATCCACATATAATAACAGGAAGCTACATATATTACTAGCATCGGTATTAGTCAAGACTAGTATTTATTTAAGATCACTATCATTTTCAGATCCTGCTCTATTTCATCATGTGACCAAAACACTATTTTGCTTCAGCCTAAATAAATACTAACGCGTCCACTGGTTGTATGTTCCTTATCCAAGTCAAAACGACTGACAAGGATCAGGTCTGCTTAGGTTATAGCTAGGAAACAGTCATTAGCAATGGAAAGACTTGCTCAAGGCTTTGGCTATGTGTACAGTTTCTAGAAAACTTGCATACAAGGTGTGCTTGTTGATGTAAAACTACATAGAAGCTAATAGAAACCGGAATCTACACTGCATGGCCTTCGATAATTAAAACAGCTCTGAATATTCCCCCTAATGCTTGGATATTAAAAATATCCTCGAGATGTACACCGACTACTGTACGCTTACCCCAGCTCTCATCCCCCAGCATGGATTTAATGTGGGTTTTGATGGTATGCTTGAGAAACAAAAGGCAGTAGAACTAAAAATAGCCCATTGCCTTACGGAGAGCAGTCTGACAGCCGGGGACGGTGAGAGAGCAATCCAGCCGCAGAAATAGCAGGGTTGCCATGACAACCAGGCAGCGCGCACCAGCGACAAAATGGCGTCACTAACAACAGACATCTTAAGCTGGATTTCTCAACTAACCTTGACAAGTACAGAAAAACTAACTGACCAGTGATGGTGAGATAGTTCTCACAAGCTATACGACAGCAGCCTACAGTAAATATGACTCATACATCCCAGCATGTGAGCACCCTTTTCTGCAGTTTCTGGTGAAGTAATCCTATATCAGAATGAGAGAAAAAAAAAAAACTTAAAGGAAAAAATTTCCAAATCACAGCTAATGATTTGTGCCCTGGGTATTCAGCACCTTTATTACACCTATACTGGAAAGAAAGCAGGAATGAACAAATAAAAGAAAGACGACCTGCTAAAAAAAGACGCTTGGCCGAGATGCTTCCCCAGCCTCGTTCCATAGTGGGCTTGAGAAATGCTCGTTTGATATGGCTTGAATTTTAGCGTCTGTCGTTTGAAGCTAACAACTGAAAGTCTATATCCAGTGTCACCTGCTCAGCCTGCAGTAGCATGTCGAGCTTCCTGAGCTTCTCGAGCAAACACTCAAGGTTTTTTTAAAAATAACCTGTCGTGAAAACAAGGCAGTATGCCCGAGACGAACTGCACCAACTGTCCGTATTTACACAGCTGCTCAGCAGCCCTTGTTGAACACAAATGTTTCACCCATAATTAGGTTTACTTCACAAGACACAGCTATGAACCTTCAATCACAAAGATCTGTTCTGTGTCTATATATGGGCTGTATAAATGAGACAACCGTTTTGGGTTAATGAACAATTTGTAAGGAATTAATCAACATGATTTTCAATCCTCTGCATTACTGCTTTAGGAAGAAGCACAAGATGCAAAATGATCCAAACGTGTTGAATGCACAGAAAGGGTCTGAAAATATGCACGTTTTGCCTCATATGCATATAAAATAATCTCACTTATTTGAGAAGCACGTGCTCAGTGAAACACAGTAATGAATCATAAAAGGAATAGCTGGATTGTGTGTGCTCTTTATGGTTTATATCCTGAAATCCAACCAATTATTTATCTTAAGATAATTTAACACACATGCTGGGTTTTTTTTCCACCTCCATAACTGAGACAGTCCTGAACATATTGAAATTCATACACAGATGCATATGTTATAAATCACTGTTGCATATGCATATTCAAAAATACATAGTGGAAAAAAAAAAAAAACATGATTAAACTCAATTGTTCAGTCCTCCATTCTCTCTGCTCGCTTATTCATGGAGCAGAAATTGGAGATGGTGCTACTGCCATCAAGTGGTTTCAGAGTGAATGGTTTTTCGGTGGAAGATGGTGTTCCAGCTGGTTCCTGTAGTATTATCATCTTCACTGTGATAAGCACGGTTATATTACTCATAGAACATGACGTTTTTCCAGTCGTGACAAAAAATAACTGGAAAGAAGATACTTTGGTAAATTCATGCCCGGGACACACAGCTCTGCTATAGTTAATCAAGCAGACATGGAATGTAATGTCTTCACTTCCATTCTCTACCTCTCAGTACATACTTTAAAGAGTGCAGTGCAAGCAAGTCAAACCCACCGTGCTTTGTCTGTGCAGGTTTGTGTGTTCTGTTCTGTTTGCTGTAGGCCGCACGATTCCAGTGGGTGGGTTTGGGGATGACATTACGCGGTGCCGGCATCTCTAACGGACTTTTCCCACCTCCTCTCAGAGAATCCCTGCTTTGCTCCTGGGTAACTAGATTTGGGGGGGGGGGGGGGGGGGGCAGTAAAAAGAGTGAAAACGCAAATATCAGATGATCTCATCTCATTATCTCTAGCCGCTTTATCCTGTTCTACAGGGTTGCAGGCAAGCTGGAGCCTATCCCAGCTGACTACGGGCGAAAGGCGGGGTACACCCTGGACAAGTCGCCAGGTCATCACAGGGCTGACACATAGACACAGACAACCATTCACACTCACATTCACACCTACGGTCAATTTAGAGTCACCAGTTAACCTAACCTGCATGTCTTTGGACTGTGGGGGAAACCGGAGCACCCAGAGGAAACCCACGCGGACACGGGGAGAACATGCAAACTCCACACAGAAAGGCCCTCGCCGGCCCCGGGGCTCGAACCCAGGACCTTCTTGCTGTGAGGCGACAGCGCTAACCACTACACCACCGTGCCGCCCATATCAGATGATCTGAAAACTAATAACTTCATTGATACATTTTTTATTCTAGGTTATTTTCTTATCTAGATTAGAGAAGCAGCCTTGGGCCCAAAGGGTCGCTGGTTCGATTCCCAGAACTAGCAGGGAAAACATGAGGAGGGTTGAGTGAATGAACAGCACTTTCCCCTCACTCTGTATCATGGCTGAAGTGCCCTTGAGCAAGGCACCTAACCCCCAACTGCTCCCCGGGCGCTGTAGCGTAGCTGCCCACTGCTCTGGGTATGTGTGTGTGCGCTCACACTCCAAAAAACTGAAAACTGAATTTGAGGAGAAAATGACTTAATACTAGTGAAATTATTTTGCTGCATGGACAGATATTTTTACTTGATAAGACACAGAATAAGTTGGTTGCAATCTAGAACTAGAAAGAAAGAAAGAAAGAAAGAAAGAAAGAAAGAAAGAAAGAAAGAAAGAAAAAGAAAGAAAGAAAGAAAGAAAGAAAGCACAACTTTATTCATCACACACTTGTGAAATTCCTCTCTGCATTTAACCCATCTGAAGCAGTGAACACACACATGCGCACACACACGTGAGCAATGAGCACACACACATACGCAGAGCAGTTGGCAGCCATGCTAACAGCACTGGAGTTAGGTGCCTCGCTCAAGGGCACCTCAGCCCAAGGCCGTCCCATGTTAACCTATCCGCATGGCTTTGGGCTGTGTGGGAAACCGGAGCAAACCCACGCAGACACGGGGAGAACATGCAAACTCCGCACAGAAAGACCCCCGCCGGCCGCTGGGCTCGAACCCAGAACCTTCTTGCTGTGAGGCGACCGTGCTAACCACTTACACCACCGTGCCGTCCAAAAAAAAGAAAGGAAAAAAAAGAAAGGTTTTAAACTAGGTTTAATAACCTCAGAATTGATGTCTTGTATTCTTCTAATAGGAAATGCTAGATCGATTCAACTATTTTCAAGTTATTTTCACTTGCTAAGATATCTTTTTTTTTTCAAGTACATTGCTCATGTACACTTGTGTGTGCATGCATGTGTCCACTGTTTCAGATCGGTTAAATGCAGAGGAGGAATTTCACTGTGCTTGAGTGTACATGTGACAAATAATGGCTTCTTCTTCTTCTATTATGCATTGCGGGTGCTGATAAGCTGGAACCAGCTGAAATTAGGTGAGAGGTGGGGGGCAGGTACACCCTGAACAGGCTGCTAATCTATCACAGCGGTAACACACAGAGACACAGCCATTCACCCTCACATTCACGCCTATTGGCAATTTAGGTGGGGTTTACATTAGACCGTATCAGCGGATCATCAGATTAACGTTTTTAAAACGATTAGCGTGCACACAGCAATGCCAATACACGATTCGCGTGCACACAGCAACACCAATACACGGATACGCTTGGCTCCGCAGGCATCCTGCGCTCCAAATCACTCCGCCCTGAACAGCGAGTGCCCTCTGGAGGGTGCGCACTCCGGCCCTGCGCAGCTCACAGAGTGCACGAGTGAAGTGCACGAGCAGTGATTTGGGACTGAGCCGCTGTGTGTGAGATCCTAGTGCACATCGGGCATGCGCGTCACTTACCACTTGCAAGTGGAAGGATGGCAAGCCTAAAGACAATCATAACTACACAATGGGCAGTATTTGCATCAGTATTTGCAGTATTTTCATACTTTTATACTCTTTAATGAAAGGTGATACAAGGTGGAAGTCCGCGCCGTTTTTCAGCAGTCGCGTCACATGACCAACGCCAGCGAATCAGGAAGGTGGATGTCACAGTGACGTTGTCCAATGACGACGCCAGCTAGAGCTCAGCACAGCGTATCCGCGTATTCTCAATGTTTACACAGCACCGGAGCTGACACAATCTGGATTGAATACGTGGACCCTGGCGGATTCCCGTTTCCCGGCGTTTCCAGGCGGTTTAATGTAAACGGACAGTGCATCCGCGAAGAAAACGAGACAGATACGGTCTAATGTAAACTTGGCCTTAGAGTAGCCAGTTGACCAAATCCGTAGGTCTTTGGACTGTGGGAGGAAACCAGAGCACAGGTATGAGGAGAACACGAAACTCCACAGAGGAAGGGTATAATACTTGGTATAATAAACATTGTAGACTGCTTTTTTTTTAATGAATGCCTACAATCCTACCTGCCGATCCTGAATTTCCTGCAGCAGCGTTTTCCACAACATGAAGCCTGCTGAACTCTGGCCTGTGTACAGACTCTGGCAGGGTTACACCAGAGCCTGTGTGATGTGTGGATTGTGAGGGTGGGATGGTACGTGCTGTTACAGCATCCAGAGCAGAGCCCAAGAGACGGTTCTAATAGAAAGACAACAAATAAATAAAAATATAAAAATAAAGCTAAAACGTGAATTGAACTATAGTACTGTGCAAAAGTCTTCGACACCCTATTTTTTTTACAACCCCGATTCCAAAAAAGTTGGGACAAAGTACAAATTGTAAATAAAAACGGAATGCAATGATGTGAAAGTTTCAAAATTCCATATTTTATTCAGAATAGAACATAGATGACATATCAAATGCTTAAACTGAGAAAATGTATCATTTAAAGAGAAAAATTAGGTGATTTTAAATTTCATGACAAAAACACATGTCAAAAAAGTTGGGACAAGGCCATGTTTACCACTGTGAGACATCCCCTTTTCTCTTTACAACAGTCTGTAAACGTCTGGGGACTGAGGAGACAAGTTGCTCAAGTTTAGGGATAGGAATGTTAACCCATTCTTGTCTAATGTAGGATTCTAGTTGCTCAACTGTCTTAGGTCTTTTTTGTCGTATCTTCCGTTTCATGATGCGCCAAATGTTTTCTATGGGTGAAAGATCTGGACTGCAGGCTGGCCAGTTCAGTACCCAGACCCTTCTTCTACACAGCCATGATGCTGTAATTGATGCAGTATGTGGTTTGGCATTGTCATGTTGGAAAATGCAAGGTCTTCCCTGAAAGAGACGTCGTCTGGATGGGAGCATATGTTGCTCTAGAACCTGGATATACCTTTCAGCATTGATGGTGTCTTTCCAGATGTGTAAGCTGCCCATGCCACACGCAATAATGCAACCCCATACCATCAGAGATGCAGGCTTCTGAACTGAGCGCTGATAACAACTTGGGTCGTCCTTCTCCTCTTTAGTCCGAATGACACGGCGTCCCTGATTTCCATAAAGAACTTCAAATTTTGATTCGTCTGACCACAGAACAGTTTTCCACTTTGCCACAGTCCATTTTAAATGAGCCTTGGCCCAGAGAAGACGTCTGCGCTTCTGGATCATGTTTAGATACTGCGGCTTCTTTGAACTATAGGGTTTTAGCTGGCAACGGCGGATGGCACGGTGAATTGTGTTCACAGATAATGTTCTCTGGAAATATTCCTGAGCCCATTTTGTGATTTCCAATACAGAAGCATGCCTGTATGTGATGCAGTGCCGTCTAAGGGCCCGAAGATCACAGGCACCCAGTATAGTTTTCCGGCCTTGACCCTTACGCACAGAGATTCTTCCAGATTCTTTGAATCTTTTGATGATATTATGCACTGCAGATTATGATATGTTCAAACTCTTTGCAATTTTACACTGTCGAACTCCTTTCTGATATTGCTCCACTATTTGTCGGCGCAGAATTAGGGGGATTGGTGATCCTCTTCCCATCTTTACTTCTGAGAGCCGCTGCCACTCCAAGATGCTCTTTTTATACCCAGTCATGTTAATGACCTATTGCCAATTGACCTAATGAGTTGCAATTTGGTCCTCCAGCTGTTCCTTTTTTGTACCTTTAACTTTTCCAGCCTCTTATTGCCCCTGTCCCAACTTTTTTGAGATGTGTTGCTGTCATGAAATTTCAAATGAGCCAATATTTGGCATGAAATTTCAAAATGTCTCACTTTCGACATCTGATATGTTGTCTATGTTCTATTGTGAATATAATATCAGTTTTTGAGATTTGTAAATTATTGCATTCCGTTTTTATTTACAATTTGTACTTTGTCCCAACTTTTTTGGAATCGGGGTTGTATACAAACTTTGTGATAGATTTCTATTTTATGACTTCTACATTATCGAGTCAGTACAAAAACATTTTAGAGTCCAAACATTCCGTTTTCCAGCAGAAAATTAAATGTTACAGGGAAAAAAAAGTATCTGAGCAGCATATTACATAAGAGAGCACTTTTCAGATTAAAAAAGAAAACATAATGAAGGCTACTGGGTTTTGGTGCAAAATTAAGAAGCAAGTGTGACAAAGTGTCCAGAAGAACTGTGGCTGGTTCTGCAAGATGCTCAGTAAAACCTACAGCTCGTTTCCTTATAAAACTGCACTCACTGTACCTGAGACAGAATTTTTTTTAACAAAGGGTCAGCTCACACCAAATACTGACTTTGATTCATTTATTATGGCTTACTGCTGTTTATAATATTTTTTTTGGTCTACAGCATCTCTTTACATATGCCTAGGACTTTTGCACAGTACTGTATCTCTCATAAGAATGATTTCAAACCATTATTACAACCCCGATTCCAAAAAAGTTGGGACAAAGTACAAATTGTAAATAAAAACGGAATGCAATAATTTACAAATCTCAAAAACTGATATTGTATTCACAATAGAACATAGACAACATATCAAATGTCAAAAGTGAGACATTTTGAAATTTCATGCCAAATATTGGCTCATTTGAAATTTCATGACAGCAATACATCTCAAAAAAGTTGGGACAGGGGCAATAAGAGGCTGGAAAAGTTAAAGGTACAAAAAAGGAACAGCTGGAGGACCAAATTGCAACTCATTAGGTCAATTGGCAATAGGTCATTAATATGACTGGGTATAAAAAGAGCATCTTGGAGTGGCAGCGGCTCTCAGAAGTAAAGATGGGAAGAGGATCATCAATCCCCCTAATTCTGCGCTGACAAATAGCGGAGCAATATCAGAAAGGAGTTCGACAGTGTAAAATTGCAAAGAGTTTGAACATATCATCATCTACAGTGCATAATATCATCAAAAGATTCAGAGAATCTGGAAGAATCTCTGTGTGTAAGGGTCAAGGCCGCAAAACCATACTGGGTGCCCGTGATCTTCGGGCCCTTAGACGGCACTGCAACACATACAGGCATGCTTCTGTATTGGAAATCACAAAATGGGCTCAGGAATATTTCCAGAGAACATTATCTGTGAACACAATTCACCGTGCCATCCGCCATTGCCAGCTAAAACTCTATAGTTCAAAGAAGAAGCCGTATCTAAACATGATCCAGAAGCGCAGACGTCTTCTCTGGGCCAAGGCTCATTTAAAATGGACTGTGGCAAAGTGGAAAACTGTTCTGTGGTCAGACGAATCAAAATTTGAAGTTCTTTATGGAAATCAGGGACGCCGTGTCATTCGGACTAAAGAGGAGAAGGACGACCCAAGTTGTTATCAGCGCTCAGTTCAGAAGCCTGCATCTCTGATGGTATGGGGTTGCATTATTGCGTGTGGCATGGGCAGCTTACACATCTGGAAAGACACCATCAATGCTGAAAGGTATATCCAGGTTCTAGAGCAACATATGCTCCCATCCAGACGACGTCTCTTTCAGGGAAGACCTTGCATTTTCCAACATGACAATGCCAAACCACATACTGCATCAATTACAGCATCATGGCTGCGTAGAAGAAGGGTCCAGGTACTGAACTGGCCAGCCTGCAGTCCAGATCTTTCACCCATAGAAAACATTTGGCGCATCATAAAACGGAAGATACGACAAAAAAGACCTAAGACAGTTGAGCAACTAGAATCCTACATTAGACAAGAATGGGTTAACATTCCTATCCCTAAACTTGAGCAACTTGTCTCCTCAGTCCCCAGACGTTTACAGACTGTTGTAAAGAGAAAAGGGGATGTCTCACAGTGGTAAACATGGCCTTGTCCCAACTTTTTTGAGATGTGGTGTTGTCATGAAATTTAAAAATCACCTAATTTTTCTCTTTAAATGATACATTTTCTCAATTTAAACATTTGATATGTCATCTATGCTCTATTCTGAATAAAATATGGAATTTTGAAACTTCCACATCATTGCATTCCGTTTTTATTTACAATTTGTACTTTGTCCCAACTTTTTTGAAATCGGGGTTGTAGAAATTAATAACAATCTCACAAATCTTGAGCGCTGTAAAGGGAAAAGTGAGCAGGACCCTGTACCTGCAGCTCAAGCTGTTGACTTTGGATGGTTTCCAGATGTTGAAGCCTCTGCTGGGTCAGTACATTCAGCTGTTCCTGCAGCTGGACCATTCTGTCTGCACCACTGCCTGATCTGCTGTCTGATACGTTGTTCACTCTGCCTTCGGCTTCCTGGAGTCGCCGCAATTCAGATGCCACCTGAGCCACACGAGCCTCCATATCGCTCTGGGCCTGTTAATTATATATTAAACACACTGCTAGTCTGTCCTGTTTATTCATTCATGAACGCTTTATTCATTCAAAAGAACAGTACGGTTCAAAGGACAATTGTAATCACGACAGTAATCAGTCTAGGATACGGAAGAAGGCAGGAATAAATTAGCACGGTTGGCCCCGCATGCCTCAGCCACTCTCTCATCTACAGTCGAGGCCATAAAAACAGTGAGTAAATATCACCTGAACACAATTTCCACATTAATCCTCATAAACAAGGACCCACAAACGGTCCCTTATAATCAGGTACATATTGGCAGTTAACTGTACAGACCCATGATAATAACAACAACATGTATACAATAAAAATCGACACATTTGCTCAAATAATTTGTCTCAAGACCTTAAAATGCTAAAAACAAAACAGTGCAATTTGAATTTCCATTTTTCTCTCCTATTATTCAAAGAGGTGCTGGTCTTATCGCTATGACAATGAAATGCCATTGAGCTTGAAGCACATATTTGGGGGAATCCATATACATCAGGGATCATCAGTTCCAGTTTGGAGATTTCCCTGCTCAAAAACACCTCATCGTTTAATCACTAGTTTATTTAATAAATGTGTTAGATTAAATGCGAAAATGATGATGATCCCTAAAGTATACTGTATATCTGGGATAGGTTTTCAAGTTAGGCCATACAGCCTCAGTGAAGTGTATCTAACCGAATAAAGGGGAAGTTAGGCTAAAAAAACCCTAACCAATTAATTCTCTCTTAATATATTATATGGACGGGAGTATTTTACCGGGAAATACACCACTCGTATTTTTCATACGAGCTACATCCGGGACATGGAGGACCGAAACCGTGACATAAATTTGTATATGTGACTCGCGAGGAAATTGATGATGCGTAAATTTGGGTACTTTTTGTCTGTGAATGTGTTTATATAATAAAAGGATCACCACACATTTTGCGCAACTGTGTAATCTCATATATAATATTCCAAGTCATTTCATATGCACACACACACACACACACCAACAACTGTAGATAACACTGATAGCATTGTAACTGTATATTCCACTCACTACATATATCTTTATTTTTTCACTCAAAGGTGAACACAGGGTAATCTTTGACAATTTTTAGGGTTTTAATTCTTTAACGTTTTCTATCAGCAAGCCAGTACTTGAGATCGTCACATCAGGGCTTTCTGAAATCCCACAATGATGTCTAATCATATCACACTCACATGACCAATCACTGAGTGCTCTTTATGCCAAAAGAAGGTTTTTTTTTTCCTACCTCTGGAGGATTTGTATTAAGTTCAGGAAGTCCAAAATTAGCCTAATTAATATAGAGCCAGGTTTTCTTCTTAAAACTTGGTACCAATACTGCACACTCTGAATTATATTTAAATTTTAATATCGAATAACTCTATAGAACCGTATTAGGTTAAGCCTTGGTCGCAACCGCAGAGATGCCTACCCCAAATTTTGAATTTCAGTATTCCTGAAAACATTTTTCAGTATTTTGGAATGACTTTCAGTAACATTAATTTATGCGCATTTTCATTATAAAGAGGTGTATATACCACTATGTTTAACATTTAAATTATTAAAAAGAACTGTTTTGTGTGAATTGAATAAACAAAACGCGAGCAGCCATCTCAACTGAATTTCCACTCAACAAATTTCTAGAGCATACAATATATCACATTTTTCTAAATACAATAGTGTTCCCTGTTTGCAGACATTACGGTTGACTACCAATCATTGGTACTGAATGTAACTCCTCAAAAGTATTATATTACCTGGCAAAATGTTCTACCTGTTAACGGATTCTAATAAAATTTTAAAAAAATTTCTTATTTCATGCCAAAGAGAGTCCGACATTGTTATCTTAATGTCCCAATATATAAATACTTCAGCATAATGCTTCAGAAGAGACATTGAATAAAATGACATTTATAATTGCATTTAAAACAGTGGAATGATCAATTTTTTGCCACAATCCCAACAGCACTAATCATAAAATTCTGTTTTTGATCATACTACATGTACATTTGCACTTGTAACACTGAAAAGACTTTGAATTAAAGAAGTACAGCCAGTGTTTGATATTTCAGTGAATAAAAATCAGACATGTAAAAAGAAACTGAATAAGTTTAACTCACATTTCATGGCACTAATTGGCAAGTTCAACTCCAAGCATAGGTCAACCATCACCGCTTCAGCACGGGTCACGTTCCGTGTCTTTTCATCCACAGATTTCGTAAAAAACTGCTGGATACCCCCAGATTTACTTTCCGCCTGACTCGCCATTTCAGCATACTCCATATGTTTTTTTTGTAGTTGACATGCCGCGTGCAGTCATCGCGACCACCATGAGTGATGTTAATGTCAGTTCTACACAGTTTGCAGTGCGCGTATCCATTGCCCTTTTGACTGGGTGTAATGCACGGCCATTCTACCGTATCGAAAATAGCGCGAACAAATGTGCGGAATCTGCGCATGTCACACACAGCATGTGTGGTTGTCGTAAAAATAAATAGCCTAGCCGTGAATCGCGCATGGATTGAAAAAGTTGCTTGGACATTTAAAAACAACTCACTGGAATTTTTTAAGACTTTATAATAATTATGTACAGAATAACACTGTTTGCCGTAACATCGTATTTACGTAACTTTTCCGTACAAAATACGGCCAATCCGTACTAGTAGGCATCTCTGCAACCGGCCGTACGTGCTCCTACAGCCGGTCTACGTGCAAAAAACGCAAGAAACGCACGGAGGGCGCGCGTGTGACGTGCTGATTTTCGAGCCGTAGACTGGCCGCAGAGGTTCTTTGTCATGTCAAACAAACTCTATGGGCGCTTACGTTTTTTTCAGGTTGCAAGACAAACTTGCGGCCAACGTGCGTCTTTCTCCACGAACAAAAAAAACGCAGCGATTTGGGAAACGCCAAAAATCGCACGGCCAAAAAAACGTACGTCCGGTTGTGACCTAGGCTTTAGGTTAATATGGGGCAGCCATGGCCTGAAGGCTGGGCTGAAGTGCTCAAGCAAGGGCACCTAACCCCCAACTGCTCCCCGGGCACTGTAGCATAGCTGCCCACTGCTCTGGGTATGTGCGAGTGCATGCTCATTGCTCACTTGTGTGTGCACATGTGTGTTCACTGCTTCAGATGGGTTAAATGCAGAGGAGGAATCTCATTGTGTGCTTAAGTCTGTGCTTGAGTGTACGTGTGATAAATAAAGGCTTGTTCTTCTTCGTATTATCCTGATGTGACTGCAAAACAGAGTTTTAAATGATGTAAATACAGCTAAACGTCAGGAGGATGAGCAGTACCTTGATGAGAGGAGCTGTGGCTGCAATGGCAGCAGCTGAAATGGCCGCAGCAGTTGAAGCAACTCCAGCATCCCGTGATGATAAAGCAGTGTTAGGCTGCACCTCAGGAAGTTTTGTTTCACTGTTTTGCGGATGTCCTGCATCCAACAGCTGTACCTTTACCTCCTGCCTCACTGGTGCACTGTGGGATCTACACAGTCCAGCGGAAGAAGAAAAAAAAATACTATGGTTACCATTTATACCTGAAACGGATAATGTGAGTGCTTAAAAGTCTGGCCAAATTCACCTGTGCTTTAGAGCAGCTACAACAGCACCTCTCCCGTGAGCTGAGTATCTTGAGATTAACACATCCTCCTCTGGAAGGTTTTCAAATGTTTGGTAAAATTAAAAATACAACAAACACCATGTATACGTTACATTAGGTACAGTAGAGACGAAAACTACCTTCTTGCTTTTGGTCCCGTTTTTGGTTGACTGATGTTTTTAGTGCATCTCTACCTCTTCTAGGAAGCTAACAGAAAGAGAGAGCATTGTTATTGTTGTCATTTCATCTTTAAATAATAAACGAACAATGCAAAAGCTAGACTACATCCAAAAAACACATCAAATTCAACTTTTATAGCAGTGTATATTTTGCCATACTGTAGGAGCAGTTTAATCTTCTTTAATGACATCATGTTTATGGAGATCAACATCATCATCTATCAAAGTTACTGAACTTGTTGTAACCTATAATTATTATTTAATTATAGTTCTAGTGCTAAATGACGAGTCACTTGAAATGAGGAGGTTCAAATTACACCAGTCGCACTAATGTGCTTCTTACAGGAAAAGGTTTGTTTTAATTCAAGTTCATGACAATAAGAACAAACACAAATAATGTCAGTTGAAATTTAACTACAATTTTAATACACACAGGAAAAATGCTGTTGATGTAAAATGTCTCGTATCTGCATTTTAACTCAATGTAACTGGTTTATGTTCTTGTGGGTGAAAATGATCAGGAATAAGAAGCTCTGATGGCCTTCCAAAGATAATCATGATGTATACAATGGCCTAATCGGGATGATATAGTAATAGTTTCATGATATTTAGAAAATAAGTTTGTGAAATTATGAAAGAAAAAAAAAAAAGGATACTGTTATCAAATGTCTTACATTACTTCTCCTGGAAACTCCCAACACTGGATTTGATGCTGTATGATGTTGGTCTTCAGGTACTACAAAAAAAAAAACAAAACGTTTGTACATTTTATATACAGGGTGTCTCAAAAAAATGTACTCACACTTTGAATGACGAGAAAACCTTTATTTATGAACATCGAGTGAAATGGAATAGCTTCGAATACAGAACACAAATGTAATTGAAGAATCATGTTCGCAAATGTTCAAATTGATGACCATTATTGTCCAGACAACGCTGATAACGCGCACCAAGGGATTCGCAAACGTCACGAAACAGGTCATTAGGAATATCGCGACATTGTCTTTCAATTTCCAATTTCAATGCATCAATTGTTCTTGGTTTGGTGCGATAATTTCCTGCCATGCTGTGATTAATTAATTACACCTGCAACACAAAAAAGGCAGCATGTTAGGGACAGTTAAAGTGTGAGTACATTTTTTTGAGACACCCTGTATATTACTGTGCAAACATGCTTTCAAAAAAAATAAGGAAATTACATGTTTCTACCTTTAAAAAAATACTATAAAGCAGTAAACAGTAATAACTGAAACAAAGTCAGTATTTGGTGTGATGACCTTTTGGTTAAAAAAAAAGTCTCAGGTTCAATGGGTGGCACGGTGGTGCAGTGGTTAGCACTGTCACCTCACAGCAAGAAGGTTCTGGTTTCAAACCTCACAGCTGAAGGGGGCTTTCTGCGTGGAGTGTGCATGTTCTCCCCGTGTCTGTGTGGGTTTCGTCTGGTTGCTCCGATTTCCCCCACAGTCCAAAGACATGTAAATTAGGCTACTCTAAGGCTACGTTCACACTGCAGGCTGAAGTGACTCAAATCCGATCTTTTCGCCCATATGTGACCTGTATCCGATCTTTTATTGACAATATGAACGACACAGATCCGATTTTTTCAAATCCGACCCAGGCCGTTTGGATATGTGGTCCAATTCCGATCCCTATCCGCTCTTTTCATATGCGACTTCAGTCTGAACCGCCAGGTCGCATTCATCCGACTTACACGTCATCAACAAGCCACAAACGTCACTATTCTGCGCTGAAGTAGGCGGCGGGTCTCTCAAAAAAAGTTACAACAACATGGCACATAATCACGGGCGCAGATAGAGGGTGGGACTCGTCCCACCCAGATTTAAATTCACCTCGTTCGGTCCCCCCCACTTATAGGGAGGAAAAAACATCTATGCTGTCTTTCTTTGTATAAGGCAAACCTCACGGAAAAATCAAAAGACTAATTACCATTCGGTTTATTGAGGTGCACGGCAGTGTATACATACCGTAGTTGCAACAACTCGCATAAAACAAAGACTGATATTCGGTTGGTTGAGCTGCGCAGACTGCACAGGTTGCGAGCTCGAGCTTGGTTGCTATGGTTACTAACAACAAGTTTGACAGGCATATCGGGGTTGGGGTTGGTTTGCTGGCAGCTTTGTCCCCCCCAGTTTTTTGTCCCTCCCAGTTCAAAAAACGTATCTGCGCCCCTGCGCATGACATCAATGCGAGGGACGCTTCGGGCTGTGAAGGTTCTGAATCTTCTCAATGGAAGGACGCAGAGGTTAGGGAGCTGATTTCCATTTGGGGGGATGCAGCTATTCAAGCTAGATTGGATGGGTCATACCGCAACCGGGCGGTTTTACTTCCGTAAACACTGGCCATGCTCACTGCGTGTGACGTCGTCGTATCCTGCAATGCGCATGCGGAACACTTTTAGGTCGCTTTTCGTTCATACTGAGGATCACATACAAGTCGCATATATTTGTTAATGTGAACGACCTCACAAAAAAATCGGATTTCACAAAAAAATCGGAATTGAGCATTAAGCCTTGCAGTGTGAACGTAGCGTAAATTGCCCAAAGATGTATAAGTGTACCCAGCCACCAGATGAGGGTTTGGGTCCCTCTGGCGTGCTGTAATCACACAAGAGAATTCATGAAAGCTAGTTGAGAAATTTGCAGACAGTTTCCTGGATCGCTGATCCTCAACTTTGAAGACAGGCAGACAGACAGACAACGTGTGCAGTTTTATAAGGAAATGAGCTGTTGGTTTTCTGAGCATCTTACAGAACTAGCCACAATTCTTCTGGACACTTTGTCATACTTGCTTCTTAATTTGCAGCAAAAGCCAACTTCCTTTGTTATATTTTCTTGTCTGAAAAGTGTCTGTGTCTCTCTCTCTCTCTCTCTCTCACACACACACATTATATCCTGCTTTCTTTACCGACATACAAACATTTAATTTTCTGCCAGAAAACTAATGTTTGGAAATTTGTACTGACTTAATAATGTAGAAGTCAAAAAATGAAAAAGCTATGACAAAGTTTGTACCAAAAAAAAAACAGCGTGCCTAAGACACAGTACTGTGCAAAAGTCTTAGGCTGGCTATTTTTTTCATCCAGACTTTGTTATAGATTTCTATTTTATGACTTCTACATTATCAAGTCAGTACAAAAACATTTTCAAGTTCCAATTGTTCATTTTCCAGCAAAAAAATTGAATGTTTATATTACTCGTTATTTTTGCCATATCTGACTTACTGTGTCGAAGTCTGGGGAAACACCTACAAAACCACTCTGCAGCCGATATGTACAATACAGAAAAGAGCAATAAGGACAATAAACAAAACAGGATACAGAGATCACACAAACTCACTATTCATAAAATCACACACGTTGAAATTTATGGATCTGGTCAAATTCAGAACAGCACAAACAATCTGTGGTTGGTAGAAGAGAGCAACTGGACTTGCTTGAAAAGTCTTGAAGACGTTTCGGCTCTCGTCCGAAAGGCTTCCTCAGTTCTGTCTGTCTAATAGGGAGTATCCAGTATTTATCCTCTCATGGATCATCATAGAATCCGAATCAGAATGCTGATGGCTGCATTGTAGGTGGCTGATAGATGTCATAGACACCCACCTCTGTTCAGTGATGGTCGTTCCAGGTTGACAAAAATGAGTTCATTTTTGTCAACCTGGAACGACCATCACTGAACAGAGGTGGGTGTCTAAGACATCTTTTATCAGCCACCTACAATGCAGCCATCAGCATTCTGATTCGGATTCTATGATGATCCATGAGAGGATAAATACTGGATACTCCCTATTAGACAGACAGAACTGAGGAAGCCTTTCGGACGAGAGCCGAAACGTCTTCAAGACTTTTCAAGCAAGTCCAGTTGCTCTCTTCTACCAACCACAGATTACTATGTACCTGGACGACTGAGTATCTTCACAGATGTAACAGCACAAATAATGTACAAAGCGAGAAATAATCTATTGCCAAAAAATATACAAGGAATATTTAGTGAGAGAGAGGGGGGATATAATCTAAGGGGAGAACTAAATTTAAAAAAAACCAAAGGTTTGAACAAATATGAAAAGCATGTGCGTATCGAGCTGTGGGGTGACTTTATGGAACAGACTGGAGACAGAAATAAAACAAAGTGCAAATATAAATCTGTTTAACAAAAGGTACAAAAAAAATATTTTTAAACAAGTATATGGAAGAGGAAGTATGTTAACGGAGGATGATGAGGGATAAATCTATAAATAGAATAGGGTTGATTGTTATATTAGAACTAACTTAGTATATGGTATATATTTATTTATGGGGATAGTTTATATATTTATATTTACAGGGATAGGTATGTAGTAGTTTTGTAATTATATATTTATATAGATATTTATGAAGTGTATATATATATATATATATATATATATATATATATATATATATTTTGTAGTTATATATTTATATAGATATTTATGAAGTGTATATATGGTATGTAGTATATATTTATTTTTGTAATTATATATTTATATGGTCGGGCTTTGCAGGGAAGTCACTCTGCAGGGCCTACAGTCTCCTAGGCATCACAGGGGCACGCAAGAGGAGAGCCATCTGCTCAGCTTCAGAGGCCACTGAGAAAGCATCGTGATGGCTGTGGATACAGAGGGACAAGGCGTGGATGAGCGCTTCTTGGACACAGGCCGGGAACTGATCACTCCCGGTCGGGTCGCCTGGGTGAGGGGGTCTGAAGTTGAAAGACCCGAAACCCCCCGTGACCCCAGGTACTATCACTGATGTGTCCAAGATTCTGCATCACAAGATGTAGCTAACAACTAGTATATAGATACTTATGAAGTGTATATATGGTATGTAGTATATATTTATTTTTGTAATTATATATTTATATAGATATTCATGAAGTGTATATATGGTATATATTTTTATAGGAGTATTAATGTAGTTTGGATTTCGGGGTAGTTAAAAAGGGGTGGGAAATTAAAAAAGTATTGTACTTCTTCCCACTCCTTTTTCGAACAATGTGCGGTGTTTTGTAATGTCTTAGCTCTTTATGTTATTTAATTTATTTTTTAAATTTCTCGTTTTCTTCCTTTTGTATGTACAAATAGTTAAATTTTTTATACATGTTCGAAATAAATAAATTCATTCACTCATTCATTCATTCAATGTTACAGAAAAAAAAAGTTTGTATCTGAGCAGCATATTACATAAGAGAGCACTTTTCAGATTAAAAAAGAAAACATAATGAAGGCTACTGGGTTTTGGTGCAAAATTAAGAAGCGAGTGTGACAGTCAAAGTGTCCAGAAGAACTGTGGCTGGTTCTGCAAGATGCTCAGTAAAACCTACAGCTCGTTTCTTTATAAAACTGTACCAGAGACTACTATTATTTTAAATAAACAGGCAAAGGGGACGACACGGTGGTGTAGTGGTTAGCGCTGTCGCCTCACAGCAAGAAGGTCCTGGGTTCGAGCCCAGCAGCCGGTGAGGGCCTTTCTGTGCGGAGTTTGCATGTTCTCCCCGTGTCTGTGTGGGTTTCCTCCGGGTGCTCCGGTTTCCCCCACAGTCCAAAGACATGCAGGTTAGGTTAACCGGTGACTCTAAATTGACCGTAGGTGTGAATGTGAGTGTGAATGGTTGTCTGTGTCTATGTGTCAGCCCTGTGATGACCTGGCGACTTGTCCAGGGTGTACCCCGCCTTTCGCCCGTAGTCAGCTGGGATAGGCTCCAGCTTGCCCGCAACCCTGTAGAACAGGATAAAGCGGCTAGAGATAATGGATGGATGAATAGACAAAGGGTCGTCTCATGTCAAATATCGACTTTGTTTCATTTATTACAGATTCCTGCTGTTTATAGTCGTGTTTAATGTTGAAACATTTCATTTCTTGACATGTGCCTAAGACTTCTGCACACTATCGGAGAGAATAAAATACCTGTGGGTGAAGCTGAATGTGTGTTTACAGGGAGCACAGCAGGAACCAGCATCTCCTCCAGTCCACTTTCAGCCAAACAGGAACCATGAACAGAGTCTGAAAGTCTCCGCACAGAAATATTAACATCTCTGTGGTAAAATAATCCCGACTCCATGTTTTCCTTCAGGTTTTTGTGTCTCTTTTGGTCAAAGACTGCTTTAGTGGAGCGAATTAAAACATCAGCAGCATCAGAGCTGGACGTGGACTCATCCAAGTTCATGCTATTTACAGCAAACACGTCCATTATCTCCAAATACCAGACAGAACAGAGATGTTAGTTTATGCTGCATTATTATGATGGATGTTTGTACAGGTAATCGTATGGGGCCGAGTAAAATCAAGGATTCATTTCACGAGTGATTTTTGAAAACTGCAAATCACGAGTGAAACTGATCCGTAATTTTACGAGGAACCATACGATTACTTGTTTATAATATATATAGGGCCAAATTCATACTACGGAAGCCATTTAAGGTGACAACATTTTGTCATTCACGTTTTCTGAACCAATCAGGGCGCAAGACGATCTTGCACGTTTGAATCAGTTTCTAAAGCGATCCAATGCTGCCTGCGTTACTTTAAGAGAGTCTGGTTCGTAGTTTCGCCCGTTTTCTTTCCTCACTTCTGCATAAAACCGCGATAGCACCTTGCTAACTCACAGCATTCATACGCCGCTACAGAGTCGTTTATTTGTCTTTCTTCGGCCCACTTCTTAAACACGGAAAGCCAAAAATTCGTACTTTTTTGTGGTATTTTCATTTTCGCCTGCAACTGGTTTATCATTTCTTCGTCAAACACAGCGAAACGCAGAATTGCTGAGTCAGCAGAGTCCGCCATTTTGTTGGCAAAATTTGCTCATTTTTGTAACCGTAACCAAGCAACGAACTAGCCAATAGCATTTCAGAAATACGGCCCCGTGTTCAGGGGGGAAAGAAAAGCCCTCCTTGATTGACCAATCAGAATTGAGTAATTTGGCCCTAAGTATATTATTGGACACTGTTTATTGTATATTTTAATATTCAAGCATATTATTCAACAAGAATAGTTCAGTACCAATTCAACAGACCGACAGTGAGTCGGTTACACTTCTGTCAGGTGAATTAGTGAGCTAACTCGGCTGCTAAAATGAGTATAACTGCTTATATTATTTGTAGACGTTCTTTATGTAAAGGAGAGAGAGAGAGAGCAGTTCTTCACCTGTCAGTCCACAGGGACACAGAGCTCGGCGGTTGGAGTGAGTTTTGAATTTGGCGCCGCTGCTACAATAAAGTCCTGCTGTAGGACTCGACACAGAAGCATGCTATCATCTGAAACCGGGTCCAGTGTGTGTATAAAGCGCACTGTGGCCTGGAAAACTCTCTATACCTCAACAGTTTGCACAGCTCAAACGGCAACAACTAGCCCTGACAACAAAGTTGACAACAGATGTGAATCTAGACACCGGAAGTGATTGCCTCCTCGTATCATTTCAAAATAAAAGTAGTAGTGCCCAGGGCCCTGTACTACGAAGCGGGTTTTCTGGCTTAGTGCCCTGTCACACTACGACGTTCTCACCAGCTTTCGAGTAACGTGTTGCGAAACGCAGAGGAACGTTGAGAACGTTAGAAAAAAGTTACAAGAAAGTTAGACGAACGTTGGGGAACGTCGAGGGACGTCGGCGAACGTTGAGGGTGAAAAATAGTTTTGGGTGTGCACAAAAATTCAGGACGTTCTATCAAACCGCTACTTACACGTTAGAGGAACGTTACACGAAAGTTTGCGGGCGTTACTCGAACGTTACTCGAAAGTTAGGACGTTCCCTGGACGCTAGGCGGACGCCGGCCCATCAGGGTCGAGTGTCCAGCGCGTGCCTAGCGCTTGGGTAACGCTTGCCTAACGCCTGTGTAACGTCCATCGAACGTCTGTCCAGCGTGTCGCCAACATTTTTCAGCGTTCGCCGAGCGTTCTTAACGCTCATGTAACGCTCTTTCAACATCTTTCTAACGTCTGTCAGCGTTCTGAATTTTTCCAGCGTCTGTGTAACGTCCATGTAGCATCCTTGTAACGCGCCTGTAACCTACTGGTAGCGTTCAGGAGCATTTGGCAGGCACTTGCCAGAAATATATTTAAAGGGGCTTGCAGAGGCCACCGACAGTCCTGTTGGAACTTTCACAGAGTGAAGACTTCAGAACAATGACAGACCAAGAGAAACACCAGTATGCTGTTGCTGCTCTCATGCATCACAACAACCTCCTGCAGTTGGCATTGCACCAGGTTAAGATGTCGAAACGTAACAGGAACGTCACACAAACGCTCCACGCGTTACTCGAACGCTACAGGAACCCTAGGCAGACGCTGTGGAAACGTCGAGAACGTCAGCTAGACGCTGGACAAACGTCGAGAACGTTACCTGGACGCAAGGCAGACGCTACCCAAACGCTATGATAACGCTATCAAAGCGCTGTGGACGCTATGAGAACGCTAGGTTTTGCTGCTATTTTCGACCACAAACGTCGCCTGACACTGAGGGAACGTTGGCTGAGCGTTACCCAAGCGTTACAAGAACGTTACAACATCGTTGACCTAGAAACTTAATTTGAAGAACGTCGATGTTCCCCGGCGTTTCTCAAATTTTTAAAAACGCAACCAAACGTCGAACAAAACGCTATAGTGTGACAGGGCCATTACCAGGGTAACTTCGAGAGTAACTTGATCACGTGCAGCGTAACTTCCCGATTAACCCATACTACGAAAGTTGGCTATGTTCAAACCGAGGTATGCTGCCATGGCAACTTACGCTGCATCTCAAACCTGCTCGTCTCAGGTTATGTTCTTGGTTAACCCGAGGTTTCCGATTAACCACACCCTTTTTAAACACCACCTCTCCACCGACATTTCCTCTAGAGACAATGCCAGCGTACCTGGATGACCCGTGCGATATCGGAGCGCAGATTAGAGATGGGATTTATGGCTCTTTGATGGGATCCGCATCTTTGTGATCCGTTCTTTGAAAAGAGCCGTTCAAAAGACTGGCTCATTTGGCTCTTTTTAAATATTTATTCAGTTTTAAGAAGACAGCGTCTAAAGAAGCCAGATCCCTCTGCTTAGACAGTGACAATATTTCTGGACATACCTTTTTATATAAAGCAACCTAGACTTACATTATTGTAACCCCTAAACGCTCATAAATAACCATTAAAAAACAATGAGGGCTTCAATGAATGTCCATGCAGAACGGCTTTTCTGTAAAAAAAAAAAAAAAAAGAACCCACTCAAGAACATAGTTATCAAGAACGCAAGAATATTTTATAGAAAAACACTTGTTTTACAAAAATATTTAAGTCTGAGATACAAAATAGATACAACTACAATAAATATAACACAAGAACATTTTAATAGAAAAAAACTTATATTAAAAATATTGAAATTGTAACAAAAATAGATACAACTAAACAGTCAGATAAATAGATAAAGTTATAACAAGAACACAAGATTATTTTAATAGGAAAAAACAAGTAATGCAAAAAATATATTATTAGAAAAATAGATACAACTAGACAAACAGATAAATAAATAAAATACACAAAAATAGAACAAACAAAATGACGATAGAATAAATTAAATGAACGTCCGTGCAAAGTAGTTTTCCCACAATATTATCATTAATATCACACAACAACATTATAAACTATATACAAAACAATTTGAACTATTAGCCAAACAGATAAAACTTGAATAAATAAAAGGCAAATGCTGTTTAGCCTAATTCTTGTCCTTGGGCAAAAGCTTTTTCATCTGAAACACAGTACAGAAAAAGAACGACACACACACACACTTACCATTATGAATGATGTTTTTATATTTCATTTTCACCTGTTGCCAGGTGCGTTTGGCACTGCTGTTGCCTCTGAAATGTTCACAGGACATACACCAACTTAGTCAAAGGGACTGAACAGTCAGTCATCCTAATTCATGTGACTCTGTGTACATATCAGTTTAAGTAGGCTACTCCATGAATTTACCATGCCAAATTTTATTCAGGATTTTTCAGACATTAAACAAGCTATATATGACTGGGGCCACGTCGAAGGACCATTTTCTGTGACTTGTGATTGATCATGAAGCTTTCTCTCATCCTATACTTCTGTTCTGGAACATGTAGAGGGGAGAATGTACTTACGCATTTACCCGATCGGCAATTCGTTGCCAACATGCTTGCCGCTCCTTATTGGCAGCCGCTGTGTTAGATTTTGCTCTTAATGTTGTTTGGAACTCCTTGTAGCTTTGCATTATGACAGCGCATTCTTCCTCCGTGAAGTACGGCGACCGTGCCATTGTGAACAGTGGGGATTTGCGCTGATAACCTCCCCTTTCACGTGAACGCGCATTAACCCTGATTAGGTTAAACCAGGTTCAACAAATCAACTTCATAACTGGCGTCGTAGTACCGTTTAACCCCAAACAAGATAACCAGGTTTTGTCAACCCCGGTTTAGCGGGGGAACCCTGGGTCACTTCTGGGTAGGTTAACCTCCGCTCGTAGTACAGGGCCCTGTTCCTTTGACGTGTGTTTGCGATAGATAGATAGATAGATAGATAGATAGATAGATAGATAGATAGATAGATAGTGCGATTTGTCAAAAAAACAGAAGGGGGGATGTTTTTTTTTAAATCATGAAACGTCACAAAATTAAGGTAACAATAGGCTAACAGCTCAGTAACATCCGATGATATCAAATGAATAACACTAAATGAAAACGAACACTAATCCAGAGATAGTAAATTCATCTTCCTATCTCTCTGACTAAATACACGAACACTAACACACAACAAAGTTCGCATTGCTTGTCGCGTTGCTGTGATGTTTCTCTCCCTCCGGATTAAATGGACAGTGACTCGAAAATCACTAAAATACATGAATACTAAATGAACAGTTTGCTCTGATGGCGCAGTTCACATTGTGCGCAGCTTTCCGATTTAAACTGTTTTTTTTCTCATCCTTATACTTCCTGTTTCATGGACTGTAACGGATTTGCTTATTTAGTAATTTTAATACAGAATTTACTTTGAAATTATAATCAGACACTCCAACGCCCCCCCTAAAAAAAAAAAATCGGCCGTGAAAAAGGCGGCATCCGCCAAAAGGCGCGCTGTTTGCAGATACATTGATACATTGTAGATAATAACAATATCTTTGCGTTCTATAAGAACGCAAAGATATTGTTATTATCTACAATGTATCTATTTGCTGGGGACGTTCATGAACATCAAAGCTGCCACTTCGGGTCATTTTGAAAGTGAGTGCAATGTAGACCATAGAAAACTGTGTCACAACATGCCTGTCATGTCAACTTTTTTTTTTTGGTTTGTTTGTTTTATTGACGGGGTTGTCCCTGAGGATTTTTTTTCAGCAGAGATAAAAACCAGAGGGGGGATGATCCCCCCAGCAAATCGCACGATCGATCGATCGATCGATCGATCGATCGATAGATAGATAGATAGATAGATAGATAGATAGATAGATAGATAATTCCAGAGGGAAATTCAAGGTATCCAGTAATATTTCCACATTGTACAAGATCAATACAAAAACTAAACAGCATCATACAAGGAGGTCGTATAAAAAAACTAAAATACAAAATACCAAAGAAATAAAACATTACCAATAAGAGCAAGTTATAGAATATACAGCTCTCAGTGTGGGAGGGAGGGAGGGAGGGAGGGAGGTAGTGCAGTTGGCAGTAACCAGTCACAGAGCAAATAAGAGTATAATGAGCAGTGCAAATACTTTGTGGACAGTTACATACATGTGCAGTGTGTTTAGTGGGATATGGTAGATAAAAAGCAAAGTATATTACATGATAGGCATAGTTAAAGTATATATCAGTACATATAGTATATGTAATAGTGTGATAATAGTAGATACTCTAGGTCTATATTTCCAGAGGTTGTACATTGTCAGCATTTTTTTTAATCAGATTTTTTTTCAGACATTGATTCCTTTTCTATAACAGAACCCTGAATAATAGTCCTGACTGTAATTCAAATAACACGTTTATTAACTCATTCACTTGTTTAGCAGTCACAAACAATCAAGTTTCAAGTTTGTTTAACAATAGACATTATCCCAAAGCAGCTTTACAGAATTTGAACGACTTAAAACATGAGCTAATTTTATCTCTAATCTATCCCCAATGAGCAAGCCTGTGGCGACGGTGGCAAGGAAAAACTCCCTCAGACGACATGAGGAAGAAACCTCAAGAGGAACCAGACTCAAAAGGGAACCCATCCTCATTTGGGCAACAACAGACAACAATGTGACTATAACATTAACAGTTTTAACATGAAGTCAGTTTCGTTAATGTTATAAACTCTTCATTAATGGAAACTTGAGTACAAAACTGTTCATGACAACTGCAGCCCTAAAGTTAGCAAGTCAACTGTAGTTCTTAGCTGTAAAAGCATTACTGTAAGCGTCCAGAGCGTCTTCCAAGTGTGACTTTCAACTGTCCATATGGGTCCGTCCTCTACAGAGGTGATGTGATGAGACTCCAACCAGACATAGAGCATCAGGATGGATCAGACAGGTCCACGCCATATAATCGAAGCCTGAGAATAAACAGCTTGAACAATCTTGTTATTTGTCAAAGAAAATCTTGTAATATGATACAGTGGTGTCTCAGCAGTTAAGGCTCTGGGTTACTGATCAGAAGGTCAGTTATAGCCCCAGCACTGCCAAGCTCCCACTGCTGGGCCTTGAGTAAGGAGTAAGGTCCTTTACCCTCAATCATATCATAACCATGGTCATAGTGCTCTGACCACAGCCTCAGAGCAATCTGGGATATGCAAAGAAAAAAATTTCACTTGGGCGGCACGGTGGTGTAGTGGTTAGCGCTGTCACCTCACAGCAAGAAGGTCCGGGTTCGAGCCCCGTGGCTGGCGAGGGCCTTTGTGTGCGGAGTTTGCATGTTCTCCCCGTGTCTGCGTGGGTTTCCTCCGGGTGCTCCGGTTTCCCCCACAGTCCAAAGACATGCAGGTTAGGTTAACTGGTGACTCTAAATTGACCGTAGGTGTGAATGTGAGTGTGAATGGTTGTCTGTGTCTATGTGTCAGCCCTGTGATGACCTGGCGACTTGTCCAGGGTGTACCCCGCCTTTCGCCCGTAGTCAGCTGGGATAGGCTCCAGCTCGCCTGGGACCCTGTAGAACAGGATAAAGCGGCTACAGATAATGAGATGAGATGAGATGTCCCTCAGATCTGCAATGCATTTTGTATGAAAAATGCTGGTTTTCAACACAAGAAGATAGATAAACTTCATATCTTCAAGCCAACTTGTGAGTTTCTTTTTATTATATAGACACGTTCACAAAGTACCCAAATTTATCAAAACAGAACAAAGCGGCTAGAGATAATGAGATGAGAAGAATTTCACTCTGCTGTAAGGTCTCATCTCATCTCATTATCTGTAGCCGCTTTATCCTGTTCTACAGGGTCGCAGGCAAGCTGGAGCCTATCCCAGCTGACTACGGGTGAAAGGTGGGGTACACCCTGGACAAGTCACCAGGTCATCACAGGGCTGACACATAGACACAGACAACCATTCACACCTACGGTCAATTTAGAGTCACCAGTTAACCTAATCTTTGGACTGTGGGGGAAACCGGAGCACCCGGAGGAAACCCACGCGGACACGGGGAGAACATGCAAACTCCACACAGAAAGGCCCTCGCTGGCCACGGGGCTCGAACCCGGACCTTCTTGCTGTGAGGCGACAGCGCTAACCACTACACCACCCCTGCTGTAAGGTATATGTGATAAATAAAAAAGTCTTCTTCTTCTAATATTTGACATGGTGAAACTCCCTCTTAGTTAGCGTTTGTGGAAGGTGTGTGTGTGTGTAATTTATATTAAATTGTAAAAAAAAAAAAAAAAAAAATCACAAAGTTTATGCATTTCCTGTGAAGGATTATTACATTTAAAATACAACCAAAACAAAAGTATAACATCCCGAAGATAAATATCAATTTTGTGAGCAGTTTTATTGAAAAAAAAATCAGAATTATTTCCAAACAATTATTATTATTATTATTATTATTACACTCCAGATAAAGCCACTCCACACATCCGGCTCCTTCAGCTCTACAGATTACGTCACTGACAGAGTTGCATTTGCAAAGTAATTTTAATTTCCGAACGTTATTTTCGACATAACGAATATTGCCGTACATCAATAGTTTATTAAAAAATATATACGTAAGTAATTTGTGTACTGTTACGTTTTTAAGGGAGCAATTATATTTAAAACATACAAGAATAATAATAATAAAAAACACCAAGAGTCCATTTTTGTTGCGAAAGTGCGGCAGTGAGGTGGTGATTTTTGCCTCACTTACCGTCACATGTGCTTTCGAGGCCCTGCAGTGCGAGCGCGTGAGTCCGGCAGGTCGGAGGTAAGGAAGGTCCCGGTGTGCTGCACACTGACACGGAGCCGTTCCACTGTGTTTAGTCTCGTTAGTGGTTTAGAGCGACGGATATGAGGATATGAGTTAGTTTTCCATGTGCATGGGTCACTGTAGCATTGCTATCGGGACTGTAATAGAATCAGAACTGAGTTTATTGCCAGGTCTGTTCTCACATACAAGGAATTTGCTTTGGTGGTTGAACAGGTAAGATATAAGAATGGGGGGAAAAAAAGACAAAAGTAGTTATACACATAAAATAAAAAAAATGTAAGAAGAATCTAAAATATACACATTTTGAAAAGTGGACATATGTATGGAGTATGTGCATGGGGTTGTTTTGAAGTCCAAGCTGTACAGTATGTCCCAAAAATGTGCAAAAACAAGTCACAGGATGATGAAGAAGAAGAGTCATGACATGAATGTGTGAGAAGAAGAGAATATGTGCAGTGGGTTAAATAAATAGCCAAGCTGTATAGTGTGTGCTGGAATGTCTCATCTCATTATCTGTAGCCGCTTTATCCTGTCCTACAGGGTCGCAGGCAAGCTGGAGCCTATTCCAGCTGACTACGGGCGAAAGGCGGGGTACACCCTGGACAAGTCGCCAGGTCATCACAGGGCTGACACATAGACACAGACAACCATTCACACTCACATTCACACCTACAGTCAATTTAGAGTCACCGGTTAACCTAACCTGCATGTCTTTGGACTGTGGGGGAAACCGGAGCTCCCGGAGGAAACCCACACGGACACGGGGAGAACATGCAAACTCCGCACAGAAAGGCCTTCGTCGGCCACGGGGCTCGAACCCGGACCTTCTTGCTGTGAGGCGACAGCGCTAACCACTACACCACCGTGCCGCCCCGTGCTGGAATGTGCAATAAAAGTTCACAGGATGATGAAGATGATGAAGAGTCATGACATGAATGTGTGAGAAGAAGAGAATACACTGTATTGCCAAAAGTATTTGATCACCTGCCTTGACTCACATATGAGCTTAAGGTGGGGTTTACATTAGACCGTATCGGCGGATCATCAGATTAACGTTTTTAAAACGATTAGTGTGCACACAGCAATGCCAATACACGATTCGCGTGCACATAGCAACACCAATACACGGATACGCTCGGCTCCGCAGGCATCCTGCACTCCAAATCACTCCGCCCTGAACAGCGAGTGCCCTCTGGAGGGTGCGCACTCCGGCCCTGCGCAGCTCACAGAGCGCGCAAGTATAGCGCACGAGCAGTGATTTGGGACTGAGCCGCTGTGTGTGTGATCTCAGTGCATGTCGGGCATGCGCGTCACTTACCACTTGCAAGTGGAAGGATGGCAAGCCTAAAGACAATCATAACTACACAATGGGCAGTATTTGCATCAGTATTTGCAGTATTTTCATACTTTTATACTCTTTAATGAAAGGTGATACAAGGCGGGAGTCCGCGCCGTTTTTCAGCAGTCGCGTCACATGACCAACACCAGCGAATCAGGAAGGTGGATTTCACAGTGACGTTGTCCAATGAGACGCCAGCTAGAGCTCAGCACAGCGTATCCGTGTATTCTCAGTGTTTACACAGCACCGGACCAGACACGATTTGGATTGAATACGTGGACCCTGGCGGATTCCTGTTTCCCGGCGTTTCCAGGCGTTTTAATGTAAACGGACAGTGCATCCGCGAAGAAAACGAGACAGATACGGTCTAATGTAAACTTGGCCTAAGTGACATCCCATTCCTAATCTACAGGGTTCAATATGATGTCGGTCCACCCTTTGCAGCTAGAACAGCTTCAACTCTCTGGGAAGGCTGTCCACAAGGTTTAGGAGTGTGTTTATGGGAATTTTTGACCATTCTTCCAGAAGCGCATTTGTGAGGTCACACACTGATGTTGGACGAGAAGGCCTGGCTCTCAGTCTCCGCTCTAATTCATCCCAAAGGTGTTCTGTCAGGTTGAGGTCAGGACTCTGTGCAGGCCAGTCAAGTTCATCCACACCAGACTCTGTCATCCATGTCTTTATGGACCTTGCTTTGTGCACTGGTGCACAGTCATGTTGGAAGAGGAAGGGGCCAGCTCCAAACTGTAAAAACAGTCTGCATGCCTAGGTGCTTGATTTTATACACCTGTGGCCATGGAAGTGATTGGAACACCTGATTCTGATAATTTGGATGGGTGAGCGAAGACTTTTGGCAATATAGTGTATGTGCAGTGGGTTAAGAAGAGAATATGTGCACTGTCAGCCTAGCCTACCCTACCCTCCATCCAAGACCTGTACCTGTCCAGAGTCAGGAAATGGGCAGGTAACATCTCTGCAGACCCATCACACCCTGGTCACAAATTGTTTAAACTCCTCCCTTCTGGGAGACGCTACAGAACACTGTACGCAAAAACAACCAGACACAAGAACATTTTTTTTGTCTCTGTGATGAACAGCTAACCGAACTCAAATATCAGTAACATCAACTGTGAAATATCTGCACACTCATACCGTCATTCTGTGCACACTGTATATTTATATATACTAATTCAGGGGCGGCACGGTGGTGTAGTGGTTAGTGCTGTCGCCTCACAGCAAGAAGGTCCGGGTTCGAGCCCCGTGGTCGGCGACGGCCTTTCTGTGTGGAGTTTGCATGTTCTCCCCGTGTCCGCGTGGGTTTCCTCCGGGTGCTCCAGTTTCCCCCACAGTCCAAAGACATGCAGGTTAGGTTAACTGGTGACTCTAAATTGACTGTAGGTGTGAATGTGAGTGTGAATGGTTGTCTATGTGTCAGCCCTGTGATGACCTGGCGACTTGTCCAGGGTGTACCCCGCCTTTCGCCCATAGTCAGCTGGGATAGGCTCCAGCTTGCCTGCGACCCTGTAGAACAGGATAAAGCGGCTAGAGATAATGAGATGAGATTTACTAATTCATCCTTGCACTGTGCTGTCTATACATATATTTACCCTTCTACATGTACATGGCTTTTTGTTTTTGTCTACGCTTTTTATCTGTTTGTACTAAGAGAGCAAAGTGAAACCGGAATCAAATTCCTCGTGTGTGTTCACATACCTGGCAAATAAAGATATATTTTTTAAATTAAATAGCCAAGCTGTATAGTGGGGCGGCACGGTGGTGTAGTGGTTAGCGCTGTTGCCTCACAGCAAGAAGGTCCTGGGTTCGAGCCCCGGGGCCGGTGAGGGCCTTTCTGTGTGGAGTTTGCATGTTCTCCCCGTGTCCGCGTGGGTTTCCTCCGGGTGCTCCAGTTTTCCCCACAGTCCAAAGACATGCAGGTTAGGTTAACTGGTGACTCTAAATTGACCGTAGGTGTGAGTGTGAATGGTTGTCTGTGTCTATGTGTCAGCCCTGTGATGACCTGGCGACTTGTCCAGGGTGTACCCCGCCTTTCACCCGTAGTCAGCTGGGATAGGCTCCAGCTTGCCTGCGACCCTGTAGAAGGATAAAGCGGCTAGAGATGATGAGATGAGATGAGATGAGATGAGATGAGCTGTATAGTGTGTGCTGGAATGTGCAATAAAAGTTCACAGGATGATGATGATGATGAAGAGTCATGACATGAATGTGCGAGAAGAAGAGAATATGTGCAGTGGGTTAAATAAATAGCCAAGCTGTTTCGTGTGTGCTGGAATGTGCAGTAAAAGTTCACAGAATGAAGACGCATGACATGAGCATGAAATGTGCAAAATCGCAGTTCAGAGAGGAAGTACATTAATGTTGCAGATTGAAAGTGTGAGATGAGAGACATTGGAGGTCAGTCACTCAGATCAGAGACCCACGCTGACCTCACACTTTCAATCTGTAACATTAATGCTCTTCGTGCATATATTAAATAAAAATACATCATATCATAGTTTTATATCAGTGTAATTATAGAGTATGTGTTGGTGAGCTTTGTTGTTTGTCTTCACTCTGATGTGCAGAACAAGGGTTTGGATCATGGCTGTTCAGGTCACAGAATCGGATCAGATTAAACAGGTAGCTCTGAATCATTCAGAAAAAAGTTTACATGGGTTTACTGTCGGTTAAATAATATTACAGAGTTTTAAACATGTTGTCTCTTTCAGTTTAAGGAATTTCTTGGGACCTACAACAAACTGACCGAGAACTGCTTCATGGACTGTGTGAAAGACTTCACTACAAGAGAGGTCAAAGTGGAAGAGGTGAGAAAACCAGCGAGGTGAAAGGAAAACTGAACCACGGCGTTTTAATGTTAACGCTAAAATATTTGTGTTGTCCTTCGTGCTTCTGGTGATGATTTGTCGGCTGGTGCTGTCTTCTTTTCACTGCTCCAGTGAGAAGTTCGAGGTTGTGTGCTACTCAGATGTTCCAATGCTGTTTAACAGGACCGTCTCAGACATAAGGGAGAACGATGAAGTTTCTTCTAAAAACGACAGCGAAAGAGCTTCTTTTCTTATGTCAGGATCAGACTACACAAATTCAGCCCGATTTTAATACAATTTTGTCGTCGTTGACAAGTTTTCAACTTGGGGAATGATGAACAGTCCTTGTAGTGTGACGTAACCAAAGAACAGCTGTGTGGCATTTGGGAATTCGTACGAGTCCTTGATGAAAATTCTAGTGTGTCAGAATTTTTTGTATTTTCTCGCCTAGTTTGATAACTCTTACGAGGTGGTCCTTAACGTTCCTTCGTTAGCCATCACAGATAGCCTGGCAAGCCAGACTAAATGTGAATATTTAGTCTGGCCTCGATCCGTAGACATTTCCGAAGCGGGTAGGAGGAACAAACCGCTGTCTTTCAAACTGTCTCTGTGCGTATAGGCCAACGCTCTGACCAATCAGCGCAACAGTGACTGTGACGTAGTCAGAGCGACAGAAAGCAGTGGGGGAGACCTTGAAATAAATAATTTTTCAAAATGCGTATTAATTAATAAACAGGTTCTAGATATTAAGAAGTTTGGAGATAATGACCACAAGTTTGGAGTCTGTACCACATACACATTTTTTTTCCCAAGTGTTTGCTTAAACTGTTTTTGAGAGTTTTTATTTAGTGGTGTTTGGTGAAATAATTTCCCTTAAATGTAAAATAACGGGAAAATAAGAAACAATCAAAAAGTAATGTTTCAAAGCTGTTTATTAATTCTTCGTACTGCACAAACTAGCCCCGTCCTTTTGGCTACGAGCGGAGCCAGCTGGTAGATCAGACTTTTGCCATAGCCGGTCGGCAAAACGGCGAAAACGTCCTTCTTGAAAAGGAATGAGCGGAGAGCCTCTTCCTGCTCATGTTTCAACGAAAACTCCAAGTCTAATTCTTCTAAAACTGATTCCAAAGCGGAGTCAAACGCGCGCTGTTCACTAGCCGTAGCCATCTTTCCTGTTGTGCTTTCTCCAGCGGCGCGCAGCTTTGTCGTCACTCCTGCAAAAGCCCGCCCAAAGAATCCAAACAAAAACCTTGCGTTGTGATTGGCGGGCACGATTTGATGCCCGGGGTGTTTTTGTTTATATGGTGCGAGGCTAGACCCATTCACTAGGCAAAAAATATTTTTGGCCGCTAGGCGGGTGGGTCTAGTTTACTAGGCTACATCACAGATGGTTTCTTGACTGTCGTCCCTGACGACATGCAAAGACGTGAACAGTGATTGGTCAGTGTCAAATTTGTAGTGTTGCCAGTCTCCCAACCAAGCTACGGCGATAATTTACGGCATGGTGACCAGAGTGAAAGACAAAAATGGCTAGTTTGTCATTTATAAGATGACAAGGACAGTGGTTTTGGTGTTGACGTGGCGTTAGCATGAAAGCTTTGGAACCTTATCTATTTGAGTAGAGTGTAAAGATGAGTATGTAGAAGAGCTGTACAGACCTTTATTACAGACTAAAGTGCTGCTGCCTCAGTCGCGTCGCTCTCATCACTAAGTAGAGATAAAGTAGGTGCTACTAGATAGTCGAGGGCTAGAGTAGACAATGAATGATGAAAATCAACATATTTTTCCATCTTAATCACATTTTGGTTTTATTCTGATCGCGTAAACAGCAGTGGGATAATGCTCACGTTGTGTCTCCTTCTTTTCAGATCTCGTGCTCGGAGAGCTGTCTACAGAAGTATCTGAAAATGACACAGAGGATCTCAATGCGCTTCCAGGAATATCATATCCAACAGAATGAGGCTTTAGCAGCCAAAGCTGGCTTATTAGGCCAGCCACGATAGTCGCAGACAGTGTCTTTTACAGACTTTCATCCTCAGACTGTAACTCTCCCCCTGCCTGCTTTATACTGGACTGATGAGGCAGAGGACGGTGTGTCAGAACATGAAGTGCTTCTACTGGGTTCAGATCCTGAGCAATGGCAGGAGGTCGGTTTCCTGTTCTTCCAATTGTGAAGACTCACCAGGTCTTAATCGGGAATAAAGGGGAAGGTAGTGTTTTTGTTTGGTTGTTTTTTTAAGTAGCATGGCCTATGGATGTAACAAATAAAACGATTAATCAGTCAAATTTTATACAGACCGTATTATTATTATTATTTTTTTTAAAGATATTTTTTTGGGCTTTTTTTCACCTTTATTGGATAGGACAGTGTAGAGACAGGACAGGAAATGAGCGGGAGAGAGAGACGGGGAGGGATCGGGAAATGACCTCGGGTCGGAATCGAACCCGGGTCCCCGGATTTATGGTATGGCGCCTTAGCCACCTGAGCCACGACGCCCCTACAGACCGTATTATTATTCTGTCCGGTCGACCTACACTATACACAGTATGTGGTGGACTGAAAGCCAAGGGTGTGAACACTCCCTTTTGTCATTTATTATTATAATACCTTGATAAAGGAGTCTAAGACAACCTATAGAACACACTGTACACATTTTATGCATTTATCACTGTGCTAGAGGGCAGTCTCAGCTACCTGCGTAGTGATTTTGTAGGTTTCTCGAGCAGTAAAAGTCACAGCTTTGAGGCACAGTGGTGTAATGGTTAGCACTGTTGCCTCACAGCAAGAAGGTTCCAAGTTCAAGTCCAGCGGCCAAAGGGGGCCTTTCTGTGTGGAGTTTGCATGTTCTCCCCGTGTCTGCATGGGTTTCCCCTACAGTTCAAAAATATGCGGTTAGGTTAACATGGGGCAGCCATGGCCTGAAGTGCCCTTCAGCAAGGCACCTAACCCCCAACTGCTCCCCGAGCGCTGTAGCATTGTTGCCCACTGCTACGGGTATGCATGTGCATATGTGAGTTCTTTGGAACTAAAATCTCTACACCACAATTCCTCTTTCACCAGGTCATGCCAAGTTTAACTTTTACCATGATTTCCACCATATTGGCTTTTCCTCCATTTTGGATTTTTTTCAAAACCAATTTTTTCACTTCATATCCAAATTTTGTTCAATCACGAAATTTGGAAAACAGCATTGTGAAACCAACCTGAAGAAAACATGTTTCTCAGATTTTTGATACGCGAGATGGTTTGTCTATAATGTGCAAACAAATTTAATGGCGAATTTGCCAAACAAGATGTGAGACCATTTCTCCGCAACACTTGCACATTGACGTCCAGCCGTTATCTGTAGCCGCTTATCCTGTCCTACAGGGTCGCAGGCAAGCTGGAGCCTATCTCCACTGACTCTGGGCGAGGTACACTCTGGCCAAGTCATTACAGGGCTGACACATAGACACAGACAACCATTCACACTCACATTCACACCTATGGTCAATTTAGAGCCACCAATTACCCTAACCTGCATGTCTTTGGGGGAAACCAGAGCACCCAGAGGAAACCCACGTAGACATGGGGAGAGCATGCAAACTCCATACAGAAAGGCCCCTGGGCTTGAACCCAGGACCTTCTTGCTGTGAGGCGACCGTGCTAACCACTACGCCACCGTGCCGCCCTATGATCTAATGTTAATAAATAAGGTTTGAATTAATTTGTAACTTGGAAGGGTTAATGAAAACAGGACATCAGGAAACATCTCAGCAACAGCTTGACCTATAAGCAAGCAATTTTGAAGACCTCATTGGGAGTAAGCACTAATGGTCCCAGTAGCTTCTGGTCTTATTTTAATAACGTATGCATTATATTACAGGCATTTAGCAGACGCTCTTATCCAGAGTGACATACAACATACCCGGAGCAGCCTGGGGAGCAGTTGGTGGTTAGGTGCCTTGCTCAAGGGCACTTCAGCCATTCCTGCTGGTCCAGGGCATTAAACCGGTGACCTTTTGGTCCCAAAGCGGCTTCTCTAACCTTTAGGCCCTGGATAATGCTACTTATTATTCTAGTTACTATATAAAGCTTTATAGCTCACAGGAACGGAATGAGTAGAGTGTAGCCATGAATAACTTCTGAGAAGAGAACAAACTGGAGCTTTGTCTGAAGCTCAGTAGAGAACATCTCTGAGGACTATTATTATTCTGCACGTACACTAATAGTCCATGCATACATTTACATACCATAGCGATGAATTTAAATATCCTATATGGTCCTGTACTCTTATTTAGTACATGTCTTTCAGAGCAGAGTGCAAGTTGTGGTTTAGTCATTCTTCACATAGCACACTAATTATTTACTCTACTCCTAAATTTAGACAGTGGAAATCATCAGACTTGCATGCACACAAAACACGACCTCAGGGAGGTCATACTTTTTAAATAAATGTAGGCTGAAAATAGGCCGATATATTCTTTCGTTTACATTATTAAATCAAATCCCAAGTCCAGTTTGGTCCAAATAAAAAGAAAGCAAAAAGGCACAAGAATATTTCAAAGTTTTATTAGAAATGAGAAGAGCTCTGCTTATTTTACATAAAGATACAATGGCTTTGCTGAGGAACCTAATGCCTTCATTCATCCAGGAATCTGTAAATTAATTTTACTCACAGGGAAGCAGTTCTCATTATTCCTGCACCTCTTACAGCATATTCAACATCCTAGTAGGTTCATTTGTCTGTAGGGCTGGGATTAGGCTCCTGTTGATGACCAGTGGTTGATTATATACAGTAAAAGTGTGCTAATTCCTCTACCAACTTGCCATAGAAAAAAGTTTAATATACAAAGATGTATTGTTTAAAAAATAATATAAATCATTTACAGTTTGTGTAAAATGTATTTTTCAAATACATGGTTTTGGAAGATCTATATACAAAAGAAATCGTCATAGTAAGAAACCCCTGGGCTAAACATACACATCCATTATGCAACTTTTATTCAATTGGTTGACAACTCCGTGTTGGAACGATAAGAACAAATTGCTTTAACACAAGTACCAGCAAATCTGAACTTGAGCAGGGCACGTCACCAAGTAATGGTGGTCCATAAAAGGTTTAAAAAATAAAATAAAATAGGGCCCAAATGGAAAAAAGGGGAGAACAGGAGTGGGAACAGTTTACTGCACAGTAGTTACCCAATTGTGACTTCACAGTCTAACTCGTTCACCATATTCTTTCATTAATCTACTTTCTCACCATTGACCAAATGAATGTGGGAAGTTTATTTTGGAAAGAATACAAAAAACGCTGTTCACTGTCTGAATAAATATACTTAACAAGTTGCAAGATAATACCTTTATTTTACACAAAAATTCAGACCTAGAAAGATTTCATTAAATAATTTCACGGCTGTAATATATACCTTTTGAAATTCCATACTAAAATAAAACTCTGCAATTACATATAAAAAGACAAAATACACTCGCAAAGGAAATTAGTCCACTGAAAACGTTTTTTTTTTGTCCTGTTTTCCACTGTAAACATTTTCTTTCATGTTTTTTTTGTTTTGTTTTTTTAAAGACAAAAATAGAGTTTTGCATATTCATCTGTGCTCTCACACTATCACACACTACAAAGAGTGGAAGACACCAGCTGCAGTTTTCAGTAAACTACATTCCCTTTTGCAATTGACTTTGTCCCACTTTTCCAAAATAGGGCACTCTGCTGTAACGTGTACTTTGGCAGTTCTGATGGAGCAAGCGCACAAAATTGACCTTTTCTTTTTCCTAACCATTTCCAGCTGGTTAAGTGACCATATCCATACAGGGAGTTTATTCTGGGATTTTACAATGTTGTGATAAAAGCTTTCTGAACAATTACTGCATCCAAACCAGCCTGTGTGAGAGACAGACTGTAAGAGGAGGCTTCTGTTTTGGGCCAGGTTGAAGAGAGAGAGAGAGAGAAAAAAAAAGTGCCATTGTCTGTGGATGGATATTTCTTCAAGAATGTTTTTCCAACATTCAACCCTCAGTGAATCCGTTTCCTGATGTGGAAAGTGGCAGCGAGACGGAGCAAGAGGCAGGATCAGTTTACAAAGTGCAGGAGGTGGGAGTGGCCACAAGGATCAGGGGACGGGAAAGGGTGAAGGAGGCAGGGCATCGAGTGCTATGGCTGCTTGCTCTGGCTCATCAGTATGCACGTCTCCATGGAGGCAGCAGAAATGCTGAGAAGGCAGAGGTGGGCAGGGAGGAGGGATAAACGGGCGTGGTATCTTATCACCTGCACTCCACAGCTACAGTGTTCTGAGTAGGCGAAGCTGAGGAGGGGCTCATACCGGTGTCTGAGGAGCCAGAGGATGTAGAGGCTGTGGTGTGGGACACTGCCAAGCACACAGGAAACGTCAATTAATTGTAGACACACGCATACACACACTGCTCTTTCATTTGGAAGAAAACAAAACCATACCTTCTCTCTCTTTCTTTTTTAATCTCTTCCGCCGCCTGTCGATGGAGGCCACCTCAGATTTCAAGGACATGTAGTATTTACGGATTTCCTGAAGTTTCTCTTGTAGGAAAGAAATTCTCTCGGTGCTTGACATGTTGTCTAGCTCATCTGCAAAAATTGGTAAAAAAAGTGACCAGTGAGAGCAAGTACACTTTATCTGCAACCAGTTTGAGACAGCACACTTGAACATTTTGAACAGCGTGGACACCTACAAAATACAACAAATTTACAAAAGGAGCAATCGGCATGAATTAACGGGACTTACTCAGCTGGAAAGTCCATTTATATGTGCGTGGAGAGGGGAAGGACTGCTTGTCTTTGTGCTTATCTTTTTCCATGTCTTTACTGCTGGGAGACGCATGGCCAGGAGAGCGCGAGAGCTTATGGGCCTTGGCCAGGCTGGAGTGTTTTACTGGAGTCAGTTTATTCGAGGTGTCCATGGCAGACAGGTCTTCACTGTCACTGCTGTGACCTGAAGAGAAAAACACAGCATCATCAAGCAGGGTTCTCCAAAAATTTTGACGTAGCCAGCCTTTTAAAAAAAAAGAAAAAACAACCCAACATTTCCTTCCCTGTAAAAAACTTGCAAAATATGTATGAAATTTCCTGCCAAATGCATGTATGCTTGGCTTTCTGTGTTACCCTCTGTAACATAACTACATACGCTATGGTGTGGTCATGTGGTCTGGTTCAGCCAATTAGAGCACAAGAAATCAATCAACAAATATGGCATCGCTTTCGGTCATGCTAGACACAAACTGAAGGCAATTTCGTGGTGAAATAATTGGATTTGCAAGAAATTACGGGCGGCGGCGACCATCTAAAAATTGCTTGAGCGTTGAGACGCATGCTTGTCCCCCCCCCCCCGGGATCGAGTAGCTGGCGCAGACCGTCTGTGTTAGCCTGGGCCCGCCCATCCTAAGTGTGACGCAACACGGGGGCCTGTTGCGAACTTAGTCTGGCAAGGCAAGTTCTCTCTAGCTCTTCCAAGCTCCCGAAAAATCGGGAGCCAATCAACTTTGAGCGTCTCCAACGGCCCTGGGTAGAGGCGTGTTCAAGGCAGTGACGTAGTAGAACTGCGACCGGAAGCCATAGATTGTTTACAGAATCTATGCCGGAAGCGCTTCGTTCACTAGAAACATTACGAACATGGAGCAGCGGCAGATGCTGTATTGAAAGCATTCAACGGGAAGTTCTCATTGAAAACGGAGCAAAGAGCAGCCCTGGAGGTATTTATCTTCTTCCTGTTACTCAAGCAGTTTCCGTCACGTCACATACGTCAGAGGAAAGAGTGATGTGATTGGTTTAAGCTTTGTCACAGCCTTTTCTGGCTTCGACCAGTAACAAACTGAGGCATTTCAGGGAGGCGGGTCAACCACGCGCTTTGGGAAACGGTTGGGCTTAATATCTTTGCCAGACCAAATGCTCGCAGAGCTTTGAAGTTGCGTTAGCCAGACTACGTCTGTGTAGGCAGAGAAAACCGCCAATCACCGACGCTTATGGACATCTCTGTCAAGTACTGACTAAAACCTAAAAACAGTCCCAAGTCAGCCGTTTGCCATGACGGAGTGATTAGAAAAAGTACAAAATGTCATCTTCAAGCAGTCTAAAACCAGTTGAGATTTAAGTCTATTTAGATGTTCACATTAATTTCCAATGCCAGTTGAGATTTTTAGACATCTACAGGAAACATTTCACAATGAAGCACTGACTAAAAAGGATTTCACAAACTTTAACCTCCCGGAGCGCGATTACTTATTTTTTCCTCAGTAATTTCAGGAACCAGTTTAATCACCCTAAACTACTTCATTAAGATCTAGCATGTTGGAAAAGATTGGGCAATATGATAAATCACAATATCGCTATGTCACAATATGCTTTTCTGAGACATCACAAGATGTTGTGAAATCTTTGACATTTTTACTGTTTGTTTAATAACTAAACGTCGAAGCAGCTCATTTTATGGTAACATTGTTCAAATCTGCAAAATTGTAAATTATAAATTTTTTTTCAAAGACATTAAAGGGCATATTCTGGACCAATTTCATTTTTTTTTAGATGAAAGTATGTCCCTTTACACACTCATCCAGAAGGGTAATTCTGCACAAGGCCATCTGTCTACAGCAGAAAAAACGCGTCTGAGGGAGTCTGGAGCCAGATTCGTGACGTTACCTGCGGAAGCGCCAGCAGGCTGTGCGAGCTTTGCACGGTTTCAGTGCACAGCCTGTGTAGACCAAGCGCTCCCATTTCTCTCTCATTGTCCGGTCTTTTGGAAAACGATGAGTACTAATCCCATCAAGATTGGTGTTGCTACACCCTCCTACGATACAGCTGTTAACCATTTTAATAATAATTACGCGAGAACGTTGAAGAAATTTGCAGAAAACCACCAGGTCGTTTTCTCATAAACAAACCAGCGCTGACGTAGGATTCAGAGGGAGGCGTCCCGCACGCAACGTCACGAAAATCAACGTTTGCTGGGAAATTCAAATGCAAAAGTTTTTTCAGAGGCCGACCAATTCACCTCAAATGGCTTGATTTCAACTGAATTTTTCTGGTCTTGCGCAAGGGAAAAAAATTGCACAAAATACAAAAATGTGACAGATATTTGACCAAAGTTTAATATAAAATAGGAGAAGTGCATTGATCTTGCTCCTGAATTTACCTGTGATATGCCCTTTAAATCATCAAACTCATTTTTTATATAAACGCATCACTGTTTTGTTGGTAGCTTGTTTACAAAGCTAAATATCTTAATACATATTGCACATGGCGGCACGGTGGTGTAGTGGTTAGCGCTGTCGCCTCACAGCAAGAAGGTCCGGGTTCGAGCCCCGTGGCCGGCGAGGGCCTTTCTGTGCGGAGTTTGCATGTTCTCCCCGTGTCCGCGTGGGTTTCCTCCGGGTGCTCCAGTTTCCCCCACAGTCCAAAGACACGCAGGTTAGGTTAACTGGTGACTCTAAATTGACCGTAGGTGTGAATGTGAATGGTTGTCTGTGTCTATGTGTCAGCCCTGTGATGACCTGGCGACTTGTCCAGGGTGTACCCCGCCTTTCGCCCGTAGTCAGCTGGGATAGGCTCCAGCTTGCCTGCGACCCTGTAGAAGGATAAAGCGGCTAGAGATAATGAGATGAGATGAGACATATTGCACATCATAGAAATATCTTCAAGGTGTTGTGATCAGTGTTCTCATATCGTCCTCCCTTACTTTGCAACATGCTAAAGCTCTTTATTTCACCATTCACTGACTCAAATGAGCCTGAATCAAACAAACAACAAATTCTATGCTTGCACTAATGTCTGCTAACAAGAGGAAAAGGTCCTTGAATCCACATTTACACATTCCCTTTCAAAAGAGTGCTTACCTGCTCCGTTCTTTTCTGCAGCAGAAGCAGTTCCTAGCCGCTTCTGGTTACGCTTCTGCTTCTTAGCAGATGAGCCACTGTTGCAGTCGTGCAATCTTTTCTGACCTAAAGTAGCATATAACTTAAATATTAAAAAGCTGTACAGGACAAAATGCCTGGTCATGTACATCCTTAGCATCTAAGCATAGGGAAAGTGTATGGGCAAGCTCACACCAACCTTTGTCCTTGGCATCCCTCTCCTGCAGGGAAATGCTGGAGTTGCTGGAGCTCGCGCTGGCATCAAAATTCTCGCCGAGCCCTTCGTGTGACTCAGCCATGCTGTCTGCCTCAATAGTGGCATCGCTCTCGCTTTTGGTGCTGTGAGACTCATCTGGGCTAGGGGCAGAGGATGGAGAACACAACTGAGGAGGCGCTGTTGTCAGGCTGGGAGGGAGATGGAAGGAGGGCTGCTGGGGTGGCACCTGAGCTATGGCAGAGTTGGGAACATGAGCCTTCTCTTCCCTCAGCACCAGTAGCTCCTCTCCTGATGGCTTCTCCTTCTCTTCGGGGTCGTCGAGGTCTACTTCATGACACACCAGCGCCTCTGGGCCTATCTGAGGCATCATCTCTTCATCAGTGATTGCTGAAGAGTCGTCCTTCATTGTGCACAAACTTGCAAGAGGTTCTACTCTTATCTGGACTTCTTTGGTAAGAGCAGGCATTTCTGCTTTGACCTCTGGTTCTTCAGAAGGAGCTACTACTGCTGCAACTGGGGGTGGAAGGGGTTCTTCCGTTTCCTGAACGGCCTCCGTTGGTCTTTCCATGTCGGATTTCTTCTCTGGCGATAGAGTTTTGGGTTCCTCTTTGTGCTCAAGGCGAATCTTCTTGTCTGGAGTCCAATGCTCTGTGGCTTTGCGCTTGGCTACACAGCTCCTCTCTGGAGGACCGGTGTCTTCAGTGGCTGAATCCGTGTCAGAGCCAGCTGTTTGAGGCACTTGCTCTGTAGGGCTGGTGTGCTCGCTATCCTGAGGCTTCTTAGGCTGACGAGGAGGCGTACCAGGCACCTCAGGCTCAGCGTGATTTGTTGTAGCAGGCAGCTGTAGCAGGGTCTCGGGACCAAGTTCCCTCTGCCGAGCCCTTTTTGATCTCGATTTGGGAGATTTGTCACCAGATTCTGCTGACATCACCACTTCTTCCTCAGGTTTCACCACCTCACTTCCCTCCAGCAGTTGTGGTTTCTCCTGAGGGATGGTGGGACACGCTGGCTCAACCTCTGCAGCCCCCAGCCTTCCTTTCTCCTCCTGCCTTTCCGCTTCCTTCTCCTCCTCTTCCTCCTGCTTTCGCGCTGTAGCAGGATCAGTTGTTTCTGCCCATTCAGGCTTCTTCTCAGGAGTGTCCTCACTCTCACTTTCTTCCGATGAGTTTCCTGAATCTGCAGAGAGAGAGAGAGAAATTTTTTTTTACATAATTGCTTTTCATTCGAATAGCTTAAGATCTTCACTATGCTCAAATACTCTTCAAAAACATACCATTAGACACCCGGTCAGAATCATACATCCCAGAAGTTTTCCTAGTATGTCGACGAGGAGTTCCTGTCAGAAAATATTCATTATTGAGAACCAACATAGCAAAAAAAAAAAAAAAGGTTGTAAAACAGTGGATGCCTGTACAACTAATCGGACTACAACAATGCAAGGTCTTACCCTCTCCATTGGGTAGAGTGGAAAGATCTGACAGACGGGAAGTTTTGGTACCAGATCTGCCCTCGCTGTTTGGAGTTTTGGATACACTGCGAGAGGTGCTGGGAGGGGTGGACTTCAGTGGAGGACGGCCACGTTTTGCTGGTTTGGGCTGTTTATCCTCCTCCTTCTCCCCATCATCTTTGTTCTGTTGGAATTGGCAGAGTTGTTAAATTGTGTTCCAGTGCATGGCGTTTTGTAGAACTCAAACGCCTTCATTTTGGTCTCCTACCTTCACTTTCTTTTTCTGTCTTCTCTTTGTTCCTCCTTTATCGACAGGCCATATTATCCTATCTGCTTTAACCCATTCATCATATCTGTCACACAAAGAAATTCAAATATAACCTTTGCACATTTAAATAAATAATTTTTTTTTTTTTAAAAAGTAAGTCACAAATTCGAAATCAATGGTGGCATGGACCACTAAAGCAACACACACACACACGTACAATTTGCCTGAAGGAAAATACTTTGGTTATGACGTTGTTGACCAAAAATATTCAGGATATCAACCAGAGGACAGTCAGACAGCCAAGAGAAGTGCTGCTTCACGTGAAATCAGTCAAGTAAGCGAAACCTTTCCCCTGTATCATCATGTTTGTCCCCATATCCTGTTTGCAGTGTATTGATTCATTAAAAGCCAGTTCTGCCTTCATAAATGACCTACCTCACATTCCACCCATAGTAATGGACCAGATAGAGGACTTCTCCATCGTCAGTCTCCGTGTTCTTAATATTAGCTTCATAGATTTTCTGTGTCTTTCCCTTGCCATATTTGACCTTGACTTTTGTCCCAGTAACTGAATGTTCAGACTCCTCGCCATCTTCATCCTCCCTCTCACCTCTGAAAAACAAGTTATAGACAGGGCTTCTTAGTCAATTAATGCATAGGAAAACTGAACAAATGCATGGGTGCAAGTATAACATTTTCAAAAACCTGAAGGGGGGGGGGAAGCCCCCCGTAGGGCTCGAAAAAAAATTTAAATTACAAGTTAAAATGGTTGTCTCTCATGCAATCTCATGCAAACATTTATAATATTAATAGTTATATGATTTGCATATTCACATCAAATGTTTAATACATTATCAATTCATCTAAAATAATATTTCAAGTACAACGCTTGATATTTCAAAACATCTAGCAACTACTAATTTAAATGCTGAAACAACCATTTTTAATATGCTTTTGCTGTGATACCTTTTTTACAATATATACACAGCTTGAGTTAAAATAAGGGGCCACATGTCTTGATGTCCTCAGAAACTCCTGGATTTTAGCAAATAAGATTCAGCTTTTCTCATCTCATTCATCTCTAGCCACTTTATCCTGTTCTACAGGGTCGCAGGCAAGCTGGAGCCTATCCCAGCTGACTATGGGTGAGAGGCGGGGTACACCCTGGACAAGTCGCCAGGTCATCACAGGGCTGACACATAGACACAGACAACCATTCACACTCACATTCACACCTACGGTCAAGTTAGAGTCACCAGTTAACCTAACCTGCATGTCTTTGGACTGTGGGGGAAACCGGAGCACCCAGAGGAAACCCACGCGGACACGGGGAGAACATGCAAACTCTGCACAGAAAGGCCCTCGCCGGCCACGGGGCTCGAACCCGGACCTTCTTGCTGTGAGGCGACAGTGCTAACCACTACACCACCGTGCCACCCAAGATTCAGCTTTTTCCATATACAAAAATATATTTTATAATCCATTACTGACTACAAATGAGTTTTCAACCTAACAACCACATTAGAAAAGATGATAAAAAAGCTAAACTTTTTTCAAGACCTACCTTACTTTTATTTAATAATTGAAAGGTAATCAAATATCAAAAAAATAAATAAAAACCTGTTTATAAAAGCAGATACTTGTAATGAATAATTTCAATTCTAGAAGAAAGCACATTGCATTTGCACATCACACAATATCAGATGACAATTTAAATCACCAATAAATGTTTTGAATTCACTTATTACTACATAGCACAAAAATCAGAAAAGTGATTAGTCTCATCGGCGTGACTTTTAAGTCCCTTCTTCCCGCTGGAGCCGTACTTGACAGTCTTTGAACAGCAGTCACAATACGCAACTCCCGGGACGTCTGGTTTTCTCAGCCATATTCCCCATTTGTCACACTCGCTTAACCATTCCCATCTCCATTTATTTCTAAACGTCTTTTCTAATTCTTTCGTATCAGAGCCTTCCGATAAAAACTTCATTTTGACATATTTTGATCAGCAACCAGAGGCAAAGCACGTGGATCTGTCCTAAGGGAGGGAAGCGAAATAAGGCTTATTATAAAAGCTGAAGTTTCATTGGACGGCAGTTAACAGTGAGCCAATCAAAAGCACCGTTCTAACTTGCACCAAAAGAAACGCCGACTCATGGGAATAGCTGTGTTGATTTGGTCGAACAACGTGCTACATGCGTGAAACATGATATCACACATGTTCAACACCGTGAAACAACGGGCTAGTCAGGACCGCTCGTCAGTGAGTGGCGTATAAATTGAATGAGGTTTGTGGCGAAGACGAGATGAAAAGATTTGTCTCGTGCAGAGACTGTACCGCGGTAACCCGGTAATATGCTGAGAGTGAGACAGTAAGAGGGCCACCCCATACCCCCCCCCAAAAAAAATCTCAACGGATTTACACGATTTGGAAAAATGAACCGAAAAAACCAGAGCTTCCGGCACATGCCGGAAAACTTGCACCCATGCAAATGGTACACTGAAAGGTGCCTTTTTTGGGGGGAGGATTATGACACAAGGAGCAACTCTACACAAAAGTACAGTTAAAAATGCTGCATCACTTGTTTACAAGCAACTGATTTGCATGGGGCACGAAGGCAAGCCCATATGGTCCAATCCCACAGAAGAGCTCCTGGAGCACAAACTGCTGAAAAAGTTAATGCTGACACCTTTCTGTTTTAGCCAGCATTAACTTTTTCAGCAGTTTGTGCTCCAGGAGCTCTTCTGTGGGATCGGACCATATGGGTTAGCCTTCGTGCCTCATGCGAAATCAATCAATTAGCCTTCGATACCCATGACCCTATCACCGGTTGTCGTTCCTTGGACCACTTTTGGTAGGTACTAACCACTGCATACCAGGAACACCCCACAAGATGTGCCATTTTGGACATGCTCAGACCCAGTCATCTAGCCCAGAGATTCTCAAACTGTGGTACGCGTACCACTAGTGGTACGCCAAAGAATTACTTAATTAAATATAAATAAAAAATAAATAAATAAAACGTGAAATACTGTCCATAATATCCGAATGGATGAAAATATCTTATTAACCGATGACAAGAAAATGAAAGGAGATACAAATTAAGTTAATAATTTTAAAAAGTTTGCAAGTGCTTCTGAGGAGCCATACGTAGCGTACGTACGCATTCCCGCCAGTTCTGCTGACAGACGGTTATCCGACATTGGTAGACCAGGCTGTGATGGGAAAAGGTGGAGGTGGCTTTGCTAATTATGACGAGTACGACAAAATTACTGTCGTGGCTTAAATCCGCGAATGGGAGCGTGGATCAGGAGAGAGGGAGAACTGAAGAGGACGTGTGTGAGCCGAGCGCAGATGCTAACGACAGTGGCAAAACCAGCCCCAGAACTGCTAGCAAACAGCAGAAACCAGTAAGGAGGAAGTATGACGAAAAATACATAAAACTGGGATTCATTTGGAGCGGGACAGAGGAGCTGCCCAGGCCGCAGTGTGTTGTATGCGAGGACGTTCTGAGCAATGAGTCCATGAAACCATCGCATCTCAAACGGCATCTTACAACCAAACACAGCACTAAAGGACAAACCAATGGATTTTTTTTTTAACGAAAACGTGATGAACTGAAGCAGTCCAAGTCCACCATTCTGTCCTATGGTACACCCGTAGCCAAAGCACAGGAAGCTTCATATCGTACCAGCCTCCTGATCGCCAGAGCCGGTAAGCCGCACACAATCGGGGAACTGCAGCTATGCATAGCCTGTTTTGATTTTTTTCAAGTACAGTACTTTTTTTTACTTAACATTTAAGAACAGTACAGTTATTTGACTTTTAAGTACATTTTCATTTAATATTTAAGAACTCTTAATATTTATTTTAGTACAATGTTTATTTCACTTTTATGTGCAATTAATTTTATTTGATTCATTATTTAAGTACAGTGTTTTATTTTCCTATATTTAAACACAGTGTTACTGTTCAAAGTACTGTGTGTAATGTTACAGTGGCCAACAATATTAAATATACTTGTTAAATAAAACCTCCGCCTTGTTTTTAATGAATACTTAGGCCTACTACGCTACTGTATTTTAATGTTGGTCATTACGGTGGTACTTGGAGAGCCAAGTATTTTCTGAGGTGGTACTTGGTGAAAAAAAAGTTTGAGAACCACTGATCTAGCCATTACAATTTGGCCTTTGTCAGAGTCACTCAGATCCTTACGCTTGCCCATATTTCCTGCTTCCAACACATCAACTTCAGGAACTGACTTCTCTTGCTGCCTAGTATATCCCACCCCTTGACAGGTGCCATTGTAATGGGATAATCAGTGTTATTCACTTCACCTGTCAACAGTCATAATGTTATGGCTGGTCAGTGTATAACATAGTAGTGAAGCAGTAGTGAAACAACCAGGAAATACGGGGGGGGGGGGGGGGGGGTCAGCATATTTAGCGAGCCATTGTAATTGAAACCACAGAAGCCAATCAGACAGCCAAGAGAAGTATGACATCATATGGCCTCAGTTAAATAAGCGAAACCATTCTCTGGCATCATCATGTTAACTCTGGGGTCTCAGATAGCTACAATAATGACATCACTTGTGTGCATACCTAAAATCAAGGATCCTTTTAAAACAATCAAGAAATACAGCCGAATTTGATATTATACTGTACATGGCATAAACGCTTGCTGTGCAACAACACTGGTTAGTAGCGGATTAATAAATGTACCTTTCTCTGAGCCTGGATTTTTCACTGTCGTCATCGTCATCATCTTCCTCTTGATCCTCTTCATCAGAGTCTTTGTCAGACTCTTCTAGGCGCCGACTGCGTCGCTTCCCCAAAGTATCTCCCTCTACCTTTTCCTTCTGTTCCTCTCCACTGCCTTCTCCTCCTCGTACTTCTTCACGCTTCTTCTCCTCCTTTACCTTTTCCTGTTTGACAGGCTCCTTCCCTTCCATTTTCAATGGGGTCACTGTACAGCGCCGTCGGCCCTGCAAAGAAAAAAAAAAAAAACACACAATCCATCAATGGATTTAGAAAATATTCATGTCATTCGATAACTCCATACCAGTAGTAGTGATATTTCCCTTTAGTATAAATACAGAGGTGATTACAGGAAATCGCGCATGCTGATTGGTCGAGATATTTCTCCATTTTTCAATAATCACCTCGAGCGATTCAGCAAAATGGCGGCCAGTCACTTTGTGACGGTAAAGCTAGCCGCACACTACACCGATCCACGCGGTACCGAACCGACCCATTTCAGAGCCGACTCCCTACAGGGCACGCACATATCCCCGACTAGCATCATAAACATTCCGCTAAATATCACGTGACAACTTAATAGCTTTGTGATTGGCTACTGGATATAGTTACTGTTAAATCCAACACTTGAAGATGCTACAGGCTGAATTACAAATGACACAACATGGAATATGTAGCGCACTATCTAGGCTGCATGAGCTATTATTTCCAACCTTAAATAGTGCACTTATATAGGGGAGTTAAAGCGATTTGGAATTCAGCCACACAACTTGAGCAGAGTGGCTTTCCAGCTCACTGTGTCTATGGATAAAGCTTCAGTCTATGGAATTACAGTATATACCTGCATTAGGTGCTACCAACACGTATTTCTCGCGCTAGAAATTGTGTTTAATGAGGTCACACGTTATATGCAAAAGATATGATTGGCTATTGCTAGCGACTCTCGCCGATCAGTCTGGCTCCCGATTAGTTTTTCGAATCGGCTGTGAGATGAGTCGGTACCATCGAAAACTAGTCTTTACGCCTGACTCGCGACTTCAGTTGGCTCGGTACGCTGAAAATCGGCATAGTGTGCGGCTAGCTTAAGGGAGGCAGAATCACAAATTATGAAAGAAAATGCCGTTCCTAAAAGCATTAAAGATGCTACAAGGTTTGGTCTAAAGCTATTCAAAGGTAAGGTGGAATTGTGATTTTTTTAAAAATCTATTTCAATACAAAAGCATTTTATGCGAGTCAGCATAGATAAGTGACAAGTCTGCACACATGCCGCTTCTGAAGACTGTTTTTTTTTTTTTTAAATTCAGAAATAAAAATCACCTGTGTATTTATACTAAAACAATTATCCACCTCAGGCTCAGTGAATATTGTTTAATAATAACCTCGACTTCGTCTCAATATTCATCTTGCCTTTGGCAGATAGTTGTTAAACAGAAGCATGTAACATTACATACTATACAAGTATTATGGACTAAATGCCTATTTAATGCCATTAATAAACAGAAGCCTGAACAGCAGCAATATGATTTCAGTATTTACCCAAGGCAGAAATATTTTGATAAGCACTTTAATGTCAGAGAACAGAAATATTTCCAGGGAACACCGTTCTCCCCCCGAGTTAGTATTTCTAAACTGCAGAAGATTATCAAGAGGTTCTATACCTTTAGGCTTTGTGCAAGTTTTTATAAAATCAAAAAACAGGGGACGGTCAGATAGCCAAGAGAAATATGACATCATATGTCATCAGAACATGAAAGCGAAACTATTCTCTGGTATTATCATGTGCAGCTCCCCTTTAACAAACCATACACTCCAAAACGAATCACAATCTGTACGAATATGCAAGTCTCACTGCAAGAGAAACAGTAGATCCAATAATCTAAACAACATTCTCAGCTACTGTCGCTCCATTTTAATGCATTATTTAATTTTACTTCCCAAAAACCAACACATACCCGAGGGGAACAGATGTCTTTGCGGCTTTTCTCGTCCTCGCCATCCGACTCGTCGACTTCAGGTTTGTCTTTGCTTGCTTCAGGCTTAGCTTTAGACTGCTGGGTCTCATCTTCCTTTTCTTCATTCTCGATCTCCTTTTTCTGCTCGACACTCTTGACAACTGGCTGAACGACTGGCCGAGGGTCATTATGGTGCACCGTCCTGAACTGGATCCGAGCTGATCGGCAATACTCTTCAAATCCATACAGGTACCTTAAAAGTGATGAGTATAGTTATTTTGTTTCATTCATACTGGACATCCTGTACAAGATTAGAAAAACATGCCAAAACAAAGTCATTTTTAGAAAAAAAAAAAAAAAAGGGTTTCAGACGAAAGATCTTGAAGCGTTCGGAATTAAAACCTTGAAACAGCAAACTTGGAAAATTTCCATTTGTGAGTAACTTACTAATGCACATGTGCAAGCATCTGGACCAAAAACTAAAGGCCTTTCAGATTAGAGATATAGAAAACTTGGCAACAAGAATAACTGACTTGAACACAGTCTTAATACCGTTGTGGGGATATTGCCTATTTTCTGTATATTTTGGAACAACTACTCACAAGCTAAATGTTTTGATAAAGATCCAACTTCACATACACACTTCAGGGCTTAAGAGACTGCACAGCAGATGTACATATAAAAACTGATGTACTTGGCACCTACATACAGTACCAATCAAAAGTTTGGACACACCCATCTCTAGCCACTTTATCCTGTTCTACAGGGTCGCGGGCAAGCTGGAGCCTATCCCAGCTGACTACGGGCGAAAGGCGGGGTACACCCTGGACAAGTCGCCAGGTCATCACAGGGCTGACACATAGACACAGACAACCATTCACACTCACATTTACACCTACGGTCAATTTAGAGTCACCAGTTAACCTAACCTGCATGTCTTTGGACTGTGGAGGAAACCGGAGCACCCGGAGGAAACCCACGCGGACACGGGGAGAACATGCAAACTCCGCACAGAAAGGCCCTCACCGGCCACGGGACTCGAACCCGGACCTTCTTGCTGTGAGGCGACAGCGCTAACCACTACACCACCGTGCCGCCCCCATATGGAACATGTATGGAATTATTTGGTAAACAAAATGTTTCATATTTCAGATTTTTCAAAGTAGCCACTGTTTCGTTGGCATTATCTTAACCAGCTCCATGAAGTCGTCACCTGGAATGCTTTTCAATTAACAGGCGTGCCTTGTCAAAAAAGTTAATTCGTGCAATTTCTTGCCTTCTTACATGTTTGAAATCAAAGAGTAAACAGTAAATAACAGAAAAATACAGTAAATAGCCCTATTCCACAATAATCCATATCATGTCAAGAACCGCTCAACTAAGTAAAGAGAAATGACATCCATCATTACTTTCAGACATTGTCTCTTAATTAATAAAAAATGAAGAAAAACCATGGAAGGTGTCCAAATGTTTTACTGGTACCGTACATTACGCATTCTTCAAACTTCAATAGCGGTCTTACTTTTTATAAGCCGTCTTCACATTATATGAAGCTGCTGAATTCAGGACAGGGATGCCCAAATCCATGTAGATCTGTTTCCATATAGATCCGCTCTCAATCTGTAACAGAGACATTATAGTACATTGTTTATTTTTTTAAAAGCAGCATAAAACATCATTTTAATATTTTAAGAGTGTTCCACGACATACTGAAGAGGTGCATCTGGAATGGATCAGATAGCCAAGAGAAACATGACATCACTCAATGTCAGTCAAACAAGCGAAACCGTTCTCTGTGATCATCACTTCAAACTCCAGCACAACCATGCACCCCACATACTAGCATTTTAAATAAAGCAAATTATCCTCGTGTCTAAAATCAACTAACATTGGATCAAGAAACAAAATGTAATCATCGGTTCCATTTCAATAAAGAGTTTCATTCTGAAAACACAAGCACAAAAGATAGGTAAAAGGTATTAAAAGATGCTCACATTGTCACAGCCACCGTGCTGATGAACCAGTCTGAAGAGCTTGAAGAGGTTCAGGTCCTTGTAGCCCAGCACAGGAGGTTTGTTAATTGGCGTGCCTGCAGTAAAGAGAGAGAACATTCAGCAAAGCAATGCACAGAGGAAGCACACTGCAAAACTAGTCATACTGTGCTTCTCAAAATACAGACTTGATCACAAACAATGAGCTACAAAATTCAGCCCTGCAGTTAAAAAATAAATCTGTTCAAACATGGGCTAAATGTGGAACAAAAAAAAAAAAAAAAGGACAGCTTCATACCTCTATCTTCCATGAACTTATAAAGTTGCTGTAGGAAGTGGTCCCTTTCTTCTGGGTCTGGCTCATCATCGGGCTAGAGAGAGGAAAGGGGGAGAAAAAGACACATTTACAGTATTTAGTAGATACCCTTATCCAGAGCGACTTACAGAACCGCTTTGCAGTCTCCATCAAAAACATCCTCATACTTGTTCACAGGATCAGGGACAAAGAACACCATCAAGCTAAAACCCTGTTTTGGGGACAGGTCAGTTAGGAAACAGACAGACAGACAGTGCAGAATAGGTTAAAGAAAGAGACAGACAGAAAGAAAAAGCAGAGCGAAAAGCACGTGTGCACACACACCGAATTTAGTGAACTCTAATGGAGCAGAATAAAATAAATAGAATTTATTCAAATCAAAGTCAAGTGTTATGTGGATTCCTACTAATTTTGGAAGAAACCACCAATTTCTGAGCTTATTCAGGTGCGTCTGTTGCCCCTTTTCCACCAAAGCAGTTCCAGGGCTGGTTCGGGGCCAGTGCTTAGTTTGGAACCGGGTTTTCTGTTTCCACTGACAAAGAACTGGCTCTGGGGCCAGAAAAAACGGTTCCAGGCTAGCACCAACTCTCTGCTGGGCCAGAGGAAAGAACCGCTTATGTCAGCGGGGGGCGGAGCTGTTAAGACCGACAACAATAACAAGACCGCAAAAGATCGCCATTTTTAAGCGACGAGAAGCAGCAGCTGTACAAACGCGAAGTCATCCATTATTATTATTATTGTTGTTGTTTGCTGCTGCTTCTTCCGCATTGTTTTTGCTTCGATATTCGCGCCAAGGTTTATGCAAACGTAGCGACGTAACTGACATATACAGTGACGTAACTGACGTATCTTCTCTTAGCACCGTGAGCTATGGAAAAGCAAACTGGTTCTCAGCTGGCTCGCAAGTTGAACGAGTTGTGAACCAGCACCGGCCCCGAACCAGCCCTGGAACTGATTTGGTGGAAAAGGGGTAACAGATACAAGAATGAACCCCTCCGGGGGGGGGGGAGCTGCCACACACAGCAAAACTCAAACCAATATTACAATATTAGGAATAAATATACTGTACAGCATACAGAGAAACTCCATTGCACCATGGTCCCACATGACATCACCCAATAGCGTAAATCAGCCAGCCAGCAGAAAAGGTTACATCACATAACATTCATCAAGTAAGTGAAACCATTCTCTGCTCTCGTCTTTAACCCATTAACGCTAGTCAATTTAGGTAATATGTAAGGACGTGTCTTATGCTCAAGCAACTTAATTTAAGGCTCCAGTATTTTTCAACGTAATCTCCAACATATGTAATATGAGCAATTTACCAAAGGTGGTCAGTATTTTCTTGAACTGAAAAAAAAACTACAGACAGAGAACCCATTTACTTTAAATTCACTTACAAAATGTTGATCCTAGTGCTGTTTTAGGGCAGGACAGTAAATCTGTACCCAAACATTTTTGCAGAACACACACACAAATCAAGTATCCTTTAGCATCACAGATGGGATATCTTTTTCAGAAGGAAGAAGATGGTTGTGATGCATGCTTTTGATTACACATAGATACCACAAAAGCATTGGGAAAGCATGAATACCCAAAACTGCTTTTTACTGTATTGTGCTGTCGTGTTGAAAAGTTTGATAAAACTACAGCACTGGTAAGACATTCTATGCGGTCTGAATCATCCTCAGCGCTTTATCAGAATGCAACAGTTTTAAATTCAAGGTATATAATCAGGCATTCTAAGCATTAATTGATAATACCCATAGATATGCGAATTGTGTCAAGTGAACAAGTTTTCTGTTCGGTGGTAAAAGCACGGACAGATGTAGACTAGACTTTTAAACACACCATTTATAATGGAAAGTGCTACAACAGTGACCAGTAGATCATTTATCTGAGCAAGCATCAGTTGGTTCAAGAGCTTATGTTAACAAATCTCCAACAATCTGTACTAAAGGCCTGATCACTCAATTAGAATTAAAACCATTTGTGACCAGAATCCGAAGCATCTGTCGGAGAAACAGAAGAATAACCCTGACACGAGTACGTCAGTACCATGAATCATTCACAGGAAATGAAACTGAAAGCAGCCACTGAGACAGTTCAAGAGCTATACATGCAAAACCTAGCTTATTGTCGCCCAGTGTTTATTCGAGGAAATCTGTGGCTTTAAGAGCTGCACAAGCAGACATTCCTGACAGTGTAGAAAGAGAAGCTCTTGTGATGAGCTTCAGACCTGCCCACAACCCCAGCTGGCACACCTCCACTGGCCCTCTGCCAATCCTCATAGCTTTCTTAAGCATAGGAAGCAAGGGTTGCTATGGGAGCAGTGTCGGAAACAGAGCGAATGGCTATTTGTCCAAGCGCTGGGAGCAGGAAGAATGAAGCATTGTTGATCGGAGCTTGAGGGTTTTCCCCACATGCTGAGGCCATTCACTTATTTCATGCAAGGTGCCGCAGATCACACCACGTGACAGCAGAGGAATGTCTTTATTTAAAAACAGAAAAGGAAAAAAAAAAAAAAAAATCCCTGATTACTGATGAAAGTGTGATCAAATCCCAGCCTGGGGCAAAGGTTCAACTGCAAGGATGTCACTTAGCCTTATAGTAATCATTAGCCAAAATGCAGCACTTCCACTAAGTCTCAGGGGTGGACAAATCAGTAATCTAGTCTCCTGGGACATATTTAACATCCAGGCTATTCCCCCCTCAGTTGTGTGGCAGAAACGCAAGTTCAAGAACCAGAGAAAGAAAATAAATCCAACTTCCTACTGCCTTTTGCAAAAAAGGTTTTGATTTGGACCATCTTGTAAGAACCTGGGACATGCAGGTATGTGGAAACACTGATCTCAACCCAAAAAAAAAAAAAAAAAAGGTCACTTATCCGTCATATATCTCTTGCAAAAGCAGCCAGAAGACACCATGTGGTTAAACAGCGAGAAAATAAAAAGGCACTAGGCAGATAATACTGCAATCGCAAGTAACAATATTTGTTACTTTCAGTGTAAGGAGAGAATGCCACATCTCATTACCACCTTTTTAATCGAGGTTACAATTACTATCAAGAAAGGATAAGAACTATGGTTACACAGCCATCCTCATTCATTACACTTGGTCTGTACTATTGCATTTAGCTAGCTTGCCATAAGTTCTTACAACAAATTAGCCATTCTCCATCAAAACAAGGCAGCACGCTTCTCCAGTGAGCTAGCCAATGACTATCATTTCCCAACCCTCGAGTCTACGTTACAATTTTCAGCCTAGCATAATTTTTCTCGCATACCAAATTAGATGCCACCACACAGACCAAAAAAAGCCATTAAGAAAATAAACAACACCTAAAGACATAATCCTACAATCCTCCTTGATAATGCAAAATAAACATTTTCTTACCTCTTCTGGCTCTGGTTCCTTCTCTTCTTCCTCACTTTCCTTGCCTTCACCCTCATCGCTGCTGGAGGATTCGAGGATCTCACTCATATCCATCTTCCAGGCATCAGGTATCCGCTTGGTCTGGAGGAAGAGCAGTGCTTCCTCGAATCCTTTAGAAAGACACAAGGTGCCAAGTGAGACTTAGCGCATGGAACATTTGGAACGCGTAAACGTCAGCTCAGTTGTATGCATTTACCATTTTTGTCAGAGTGCTCGGATTTGCACATGGTGTCCACGCACAATTCTTGAATTTCACTGCGGGCCACAGTGTGACTAGAAGAAAAGCAAGTAAAAACAGTCATCGTTGAAAACCTGCAATGTCAGAACACTCACCAATTTCCAAAACCCAGACACATGCAGATGACGTGAAGGTGTACTCTGTGATTTAACTTACAATCTCGAATCAGCAAATGACCTCGCTAAGCACTGGTCCTTTTTGACAGTTAAGTCATCATTGCAGCTCGGAGAGATCACCTTGGAGAAAACAAAGTCAAGCCAAGGGTTATATTATGTAAGCACAAAGTCTCAGCATGAATTAGACTCGATATATTCCGGTCCAAACTGTTTTATGCCATGAATGTGTGTGATGTCACCTGACCAGGGACACATTGTTTTAAAAGTACATCACCACCATGCCTGTAAGGTTTTGCATAACTTGGCAACTATGGAGGGCAAAGAGAGGACCTGCTTACTTGGAGGATGTCAGTACTGACTCAGTACTGAGCATGTACAGTACCAATATCCAGAAGTTTAATGCCAGTAGTGTAACTAATTTAAAAAAAAAAAAAACTCAGACTGTAGCAGTCCTTGCAAAGATCACCTGTAACCTTTAAGAATTGTTGTACTAGTTCTTTGCTATTCATGATAATTACTCAGTTGTATCGTGCAGTATCATACCATGTTCTGTAGTATGTTCACAAATGTTAAACAGGCCCGGTCAAAGTCGATTTTGGATTAAAGGAACAGTCCAACGTACTTCCATAATGAAATATGCTCTTATCTGAATTGAGACGAGCTGCTCCGTACCTCTCCGAGCTTTGCGCGACCTCCCAGTCAGTCAGACGCGCTGTCACTCCTGTTAGCAATGTAGCTAGGCTCAGCATGGCCAATGGTATTTTTTGGGGCTGTAGTTAGATGCGACCAAACTCTTCCGTGTTTTTCCTGTTTACATAGGTTTATATGACCAGTGATATGAAACAAGTTCAGTTACACAAATTGAAACGTAGCGATTTTCTATGCTATGGAAAGTCCGCACTATAATGACAGGCATACTAACACCTTCTGCGCGCTTCGGCAGCGCATTGATATCTGAGCTCCATATCAATGTGCTGCCGAAGGTGTTAGTACGCCTGTCATTATAGTGCGGACTTTCCATAGCATAGAAAATCGCTACGTTTCAATTTGTGTAACTGAACTTGTTTCATGTCACTGGTCATATAAACCTATGTAAACAGGAAAAACGCGGAAGAGTTTGGTCGCATCTAACTACAGCCCCAAAAAATACCATTGGCCATGCTGAGCCTAGCTACATTGCTAACAGGAGCGACAGCGCGTCTGACTGCGTCTGACTGACTGGGAGGTCGCGCAAAGCTCGGAGAGGTACGGAGCAGCTCGTCTCAATTCAGATAAGAGCATATTTCATTATGGAAGCACGGTGGACTGTTCCTTTAAGGTCGCAAAAGGAAAACATCTAACCGACTTTGAACGATGGCTCATGATTGGGGCCCTTATGGCAGGAGCCTCAGTGCATGTGTGGCACACTTTAGAACAGTACAAGCCTAAAGCTTGATTCCTGCAGGGGAGTGGCTCCAGCAGACATGTTATGTTTTGGGGGGCATCCTGCTGGCATGGTTTTGGACAATTTGTCCCCTTAGAGGGAAAAGTCGATGCAAATTAATTAGTTATTTATCAGTCAGATCAGTTATACTTTTCCTCATAACATTTCTACATTGATGGGTGCGGTCTCTTACAGAACGACAAATGCTCTATTCACAGGGCAACAGGAAACATTTTAGACTGACATGATAGACAGAGCTCATCACCAGCCTCATCATACCATGTTGGCAATTTCTTTGTCAGATGTCTATATCTGCACTACTAAAAGCTCTGCATGCTGCAGTAACAACTGGTTGGGGGCTTTAAATGAGAACGCTACTGCTGATCTTCAGCTTCATTAGTGTCCTTACGGCAGGACTCTAATAATTAAGCTCAGAAAGGCAGCTGGATCTCACCAGGGCATGGAACCAGCACGCTTGGTCTGGCCCCGTCTGAATGAAAGCCACCTTCCCCAAGAGATCATCGTTGACTCGCCGTCTATCATCTTCCTCCTCCTCGCTGGATGAAGACTCCTTCTCATCCTCCACACTACAAAATTCAAGAGAAAACCCATTACATTGGAAATGCACTCCACACTATACCAAGCACACAAATCTCCCTCTGACGTACTGAGAGAACAAGACGGAAAAGTCGAAACTGACCAAGGCAAAAAGAATTCTAGACATGTAAAAGTTTAAAAATACAAATATTAGGTTAATTTCTGTGGACTTGTTTATAATGGAGACAACGATTGCTAAAAAGGCTCAGAAATGATGAACTAGTTGTAGAGACGTTTTCTTTGGCGATTATGCTGGTTTTGCTTAAGAAATTTTTTTTTAAAAAATGCTGAGAGACTAGCTGGACTGCTGGAGTATAAAAGTAAATTTTTTTAAGGGAAAAAAAAAAAAACTAAAAGCATGCAAGCAAGAAAATAAGCATTTTAGAAATTCACGTCTAACTTAATGTGACTACTGGCGAATACATACTGTAAACATTACGCTTGTTATACATTCACAATTCCAACAAGTGCCATATTAGCTTGAAAATGTCCAAAATTTGGTAATCAAAAACGCACTGCCTACTACAGTCATATCAGTCTTTATACTCTATGTTGGTATAGCGGCGTACCGCTGAACCTAAAAACAAAAAAAAAAAAAAGTGTGATCTCAAGAACTTGTCAAACTAAAAGTGATCAGGATTCAAGAGACTTCTCACATGATGCACAGAACTTAAAGTGCACATCACGGGTAAATTCAGGAGCGAGATCAATGTAATTCTCCTGTTTTATATTAAACTTTGGTCAAATATCTGTAACATTCTGCATTCTCTGCAATTTTTTTTACCTTGCGCAATACCAGAAAAATTCAGTTGAAATCAAGCCATTTGAGGAGAACTGGTCGGCCTCTGAAAAAACTTTGCATTTGGATTTCCCGGCAAACACTGATTTTCGTGACGTCGCGTGCGGGACGCCTCCCTCTGAATCCTACGTCAGCGCTGGTTTGTTTATGAGAAAACGACCTGGTGGTTTTCTGCAAATTTCTTCAACGTTATCGCGTAATTATTAAAATGGTTAACAGCTGTATCGTAGGAGGGTGTAGCAACACCAATCTTGATGGGATTAGCACTCATCGTTTCCCAAAAGACTGGACAAATGAGAGAGAAATGGGAGCGCTTGGTCTACACAGGCTGTGCACTGAAACCGTGCAAAGCTCTCACAGCCTGCTGGCGCTTCCGCAGGTAACGTCACGAATCTGGCTCCAGACTCCCTTGGGATTTTTCCAGACGCGTTTTGTTATTTTATTTTTTTCCTGCTGTAGACAGATGGCCTTGTGCAAATTTACCCTTCTGGATGAATGTGTAAAAGGGACATACTTTCATATTTAAAAAAAAACAAAAAAACGAAATTGGTCCAGAATATGCCCTTTAATAAATTAGTAGCTACTGAAGATAACGAGCTACAAGTGCTAAAAGACAAAACGTGAGTGAAGGCAAAATTGAAAATACGAAGCCACCAAAGTCAAAGCAAAACACTGCACGTTTTTCTCTCTCAGCACAACCAATGTAAAGAAAGCATGAACGAATGAAAAAGACCACCATCGTATTCAGTCATGGGTGCATATAAGCATGTGCTTTGTTTATTTTTCCTATTAATCCCTCAGTCTGATCTCCAGTGGTGAGAGAAGAAATCAAGGAAACTGCTGCTGGTGACAGCACTAGCATTAAATCAAGAAACATTCCCGAGTTGGCAGAGTGGTGGACAGGGTGCAGAGGATTAGCATTGGCCAGAAACACTACCTTCGGTCTGCTACAGCCACACTGGAGTTCCTTCAAATACATAGTTTTTGACTTCACACGCCAGGCCACCAGCAGACCCTGACCTTTTCCTTCGACCAGGCCTGACTATTATTTTTAAAACACCCTAATCTACGGAGCAGGTTTCTTCACAATCACCGAAGAGCTTTAATTACTAACATTGCAGCAACACCCAGAAAGGAGTTTGCTACTTATAGAACAATAATCTGCCTTGATCACACTGACATGTTGTATTGCCCTTCTAACACAATTACAAGCAACACTACTTCATCTGTCCTGTCAGCAAATGTTTGACAAGCTAAAGGTCAACGCCCGTTGAAAAGTATCATGTTGTGGCGTTTATACAACTTATCCATGTCTTTTTTTTTTTAATTCTGTTTAAATTTCCTCTTTTTAATACATTTTTATTTGCTGTTTACTGCATTACATACACAGGCTTGATGTTTATTTAATTTTACTGTGCTGGACTTGGAGCTGCTTTTAAATGTATGAAAGGTGCGATATAAGTAAAAAGTGAACGCTACAGCAGTTCACTGAAGTGAAAGTGAGACACGAAATCCATAGCATGACTTTTTTTTGACCAAACACAGACCTGTTAGGTATCTAAAACTAATACAGTTTTAGAAAGCTACTTCTCGTTGCAATATGTTGCATTAGATTAAACACAATCACTCCAATATAAACACTACGATTTACAACAAGGTTACTAGTTTTGGTTTTTTGGTGGTTTTTTTGAGGGGTGCAGTGGGGTGGGGGTGGGGGGTTACACTGAAACACTTCGCAAAGCCAAATATAACCAAACACTCACACTGCTTGAGAAGACCGCCGTCCTCGATTAGGCTTCTTTCCAATGACAGGAGTGCCAAAGTGCTCTGGGTTTGTCAAAGGCAGTTGGTCTAAAGTCTATGGAAGGAAAAAGAGGGAGGGGAGGAAAAGAAAAAGGTCATTTTTACTGTCTTAAAAGCGTACAGATACTGAAAACAAAATATCCAATATGTGATGGTTTCATACCTCACTCTCTGCAAAATGCCTTTCACCTTTAAGACACAGTGACGTTCTTCTGAGTGTTTTCTCATCTCCATCATCAAACACTGAAGGGAAAAAAGCCACAAAAAAGTTGTTACAAGGTAATACTCAACGTAAAATACAAGGTGATATTCTGTACACAACTGACGAAGATAAGACCGTACCGGTGACGGTAAGAAGCTGCCGAGTTGTGCCTGCACTTACCCACAGTGTACCAGCTAGCGTCTGTAAGTTTACTGATGACGGCTTCGCTACACACTCCTTCTGCACTCTTTACTTCCACTGTGGAGCCCACCTGATAACATGAAGACAAACATCACACTACATACGTTACAATATTATCTAAAAATTAAGCAAAAAAAAGTCACCCAGTACAAGAGACAATGCTCAAAGACATTGTTACAATCCTGAGCACAAGTCAGTGTACCAACAAAAGCACTTCCTAAAACCATTTTCAGTTCCACCCACACATGACTGTTCGATACCCTAGCAAGATAAGTAACCAAATTTAGCATGTATAACATGTGTAAAAGTATGGCTCACTTGCCAATGGAAATAATGTGGCTCCATAGATTTGTTCCTGTACCATGCTGTCTGATGGAAAAGCACTGCAAGTTTCAATCAAGGAGCTTGCAAGCACAGAATATCTATTTATGCTTGGAACTCATTTTAACATCCGTTCATACAGTGCAAATGATGACTGAAGAAAAAACAGGACCTTAAACAATAACTTACCCTCAAAGGTCCTTTGACCTGGTCATCTTGCACAACTTGTGAGGTACTGTCTCCTTTGAGCACCACCTAGAAACAAATCCACAACACGCAAGATAAAGCAGAGCAGGACGCACAAAGATGGAGGATAGAAATAGAAAGTGATGAGGAGAGAAACCAGGTTCAGTCGAGGTGAAGTAATCAGGTTGTGTAACACACAAATGCCGTACTTCACGATCGGTCATAACGGAGCTTCCCATATAGGGGATTTAACTCCTTACAATTCAGTCTAGACACTGCTCAAGTTCAAGCTCATGACATCGTTAAAGCATTCTTCATTTTTTTTTTCCTGAACACTTCATGTCCCAAGCAAGTGGCCACACATACCAAGCTGTTGTGCTGTCATACTAACATGAAACAGGATTAACCGTAAAGTGGAGCATTTCTATATTCTGAGTGTTCATCTTCAGATATTAAAGCACTAAGAGGTACTATATCTTAGCAATCATACCTTACCTGAAACATGCATAATGTATAAGCAGAAAAATGACAATCACTGTTCCATCCTAAGCCAACCCCGCACTTGAAGAAGGCAGTGCAAAGTGCACCAAGTTCCCATCAATTAATTGAAGCATGACTTATCAGAACAAGCCTGCACATGAGTGTTGTAACCAGTATAAACAGACAATGTTCAGCGATGTTCAACGATAAAGCCAGCTGTGACTGGACAGCAAAACACTAACCATACACTAGAAGACTTTGAAAAGTCTTTTCAAAGACTAAAATCTGACATGCTCTCACATTTAAAAACAACTGCTATATCTCAATTTGCATACTTCCGCGAGTACACTGTACTCACTTGCATAGTGTGTGCATTTAGACAGGGTAGTGTTGTCTCAAATCAAACATGGCAAGATGCGCATTTACCAGAAATAACAACCGCACAAATGTCACGTAACCCACCAAAAAAAATCTGCCCTTTTTTTTTTGCTCACCTCTTAAAAATCAAAGCGCTTTTAAGTTTTCCTCGCTTGCATGCATAGATATTTCATGTGACGTGGAAATTATGTTGCCGTCGACAACATAGTCAAGTTTATTTGTTTAGCGCTTTTAACAATAGATACTGTCCTCCAACTGGTTGAAAATAGGTAGGTGGTCCCTCCCCTTCCGTTACATAGCCAAGATGGCGACCAGTGAGGTTCAGAAGTGTACAGCGTTGCACACTTAACGTTTCGACCATTTACAGTACACCATCCAGCTACTCGTAATGCACTGCATGTTGGCTTTTGCCTTACAACTGCACTATAAACAGCAAGTACAGATGTACGCAAATTGAGACACACCAAATATATCAGAGCTTTTAGTCCCTGGAGTCTGCTCCATGTCGATCTACCCAGCAGAGTTGTTGTTCTTGTACCCACTTTGCTGCTTCCTGACTGGTGCTGGAGAGAGTTCACCTACAGCCTCTATGTGAGACAGTAGCCACTATATCATCGTGTTGTAAGAATGAGTGTAACAGCAGTGCACTGCGCATACACATTCCGATTAAAATGGCAGGTCAGTGTATACAATTCGGTTCACCATTCGAGATAAATGGACTAGACTAAATAAATCGCTTTCAGACATGTTTATGCTTATTACCGAGAGAAAGTGCGTTCCTATTTTAAAATATACTCCAGGTTGTCCCCCTTTCCTCGCCTTCTTCAGCCAGTGGTCCCACGCGTGATGTAGATGTGACACACTTCCGAGTTGTTACGGGAAGTTGTTGAAAAGAGACCACAGAGCTCTAGCTTTGGGCCTTTTCCGGGAAATAAGAGTTCGGGTCATGGCGACAGCGTGTGTGTGTCAGCCTCGGTTCGGAGGTTTCAGTTTTGAAAACTGTAAGAGGTAAGAGTAGAATAATATAAAAAGTACAGACACTTGGTATATTTTACTTCTGTGATTTTTAAATTGTTCATTTTTGGATTACGCTTCATTTTTGTGGCTACTGCCTCACAGAGCAAATATGTGCGCTATATTTACTCTATCGACATGGTATCAGAAAACAATTTTATTTATAAGCAGTAGCCACATGGACCCATAGGGTACCTATTTTTATACAGTGTCCACGTCACTATTCTCATGAGCCAAGGCTAAAAACTTAGAAGCACCAAATTATAGAAAGTCTTAAATTCCTTGTCGTCTTTGCTAAAGAGTGGTTAAATCTGGGCAAATAACATAACCATGGGGAAGCCATGGCCTAATGGTTAGAAAAGCAGCTTTGGGATCAAAAGGTTGCCGGTTTGATTCCCTGGACCAGCAGGAATGGCTGAAGTGCCCTTGAGCAAGGCACCTGCTCCCCAGGCTGCTCTGGGCATGTTGCATATTGCTCTGAATAACAGCATCTGCTAAATGCCTGTAATGTAATGTAATGTAATGTAAACACAGGTGCATTTGATCTTTTTCTCAAGACGAGAAAAAGAACAACTGAAGAGAGCTATCATGAACACCTTAGACCAAATGACCAAGAAGATGGGAGCACGCCATAACTCGCAAAACTCTCGTGGTTTTATTCCGACACTAGAAACTTGTCCGCAGTAGTGACATTGCTTAAAAAGTCGTTCGCCATACGCCCAGCATAAGTAATGGCCCTTTTCCACTACCCTTTTTCAGCTCACTTCAGCCCGACACGGCTCGCGTTTCGACTACCTCAGAACAGCACGACTCAGCTCGCTTCAGCCCTGCTTAGCACCCAAAACTCGCACGGTTTTGGAGTAGGGCTGAAGCGAGCCAAGTGGGGCTAGGGGCGTGAGCAGACACTCCCCTGTGCACTGATTGGTGAGGAGGAGTGTCCTCACACGCCCCGCGAGCACGCTGGGATCTGTAAACACCGTAAACCCGGAAGAAGAATTACGAATTACGAGAATTTCTGAAGCCTTATGCGCCTCGCCTCATCTATACGCTCTTGCCAGTATCTGTTGCCGTTGTCGGTGACAACAAGCCACAGCACCAAGACCAGCAACACTAACGACTCCATGTCCTCCATGTTTATTGTTTACTATCCGGGTCGTGAGACTACCGCTTAAAAGGGCACTGATGTCACTGTTTGCACCGCCTAACGACATCAGGTGACGTCCACCCAATGTGTCCACCCACTTCCAGCCAGCACGGTTCAGCGCGGTTGTAGTCGAAATGCAACTCCAACAGCCCCACTCAGCTCGACTCAGCACGGCACGGCACGGCTCAGCCCAACTCAGCCGCGTTGGTAGTGGAAAAGTGGCATAAGACTCCGTACTGACCTGTTCACTTGCCCAACAGACACGATGATTCATTTGCCACACATTTTCATGTCATGCTGTTTGATGCGTTATTTGAGCTTACCTTGACTTTCACCATCCGTTTAACAGTCTTGATTTTTGCCTCGCAGAAGGCACCTCGGTATTTAGCGCTAACATCCGTTCCCACAGTCAGGTAGGCAGGCTCATCTGCTACCTGCGGAAAAGCACAATCGTGAAACCAAAGCCGTGCATGTAAACAATCCAAACTTTGATCAACACTTAGGAAATATTCGTTCCTGTCTCCGGTCAGTAAATTCACTCGAAACTGTAATAATAACAACTCAGAGTCAGTCAGTCAGTCAGTCATTCTCAGCAGTGCTCATCACATTTTGTTAGGAAAGCAGAAGCTCTAAAGAAGCCAGATCATCCAGGTGAAGCACCATGATCAAAGTGCTCACGTAGACTAGTATAATGAAACGACCTTCTACAGAACAAACACGTGTTGTTGACAAATAAGTTGCCAAGTAAAAGCAGGCTCCTGTGTGTGTGAGAGAGAGAGACAGAGAGAGAGGCGTCGGCTACACTGCTGTCTTCAGCTGGAGCTCACTTACCTTCATGGTGATGGTTATTTGGGGGAGTCCAGCTTGGTTTTGATAGCTGGAAAACAAAACAAAACACAAAAGAGATGCAAGAGTGGATAATGGAGGCGGGTTAACAAAAAATACGTCAAGGTTTTAGGTTGTTGTTTTTTTTTTAATCAGTCAATAACACGACACAACAGAGACATGCTAAGAGGCTAACGGGCTAGCTACTACTCACGCATTCTTTTCAAGCTCGATGCCGCGGCCCCCCTCTCTCTCTCTCTCCTCTACACACTACAAAAATATGTTCAACGAGCTCTTAAGTGCTTTTTCAAAACTATTCCGTCAAACCACTGACCACCAATTAGAGTTTTAACCAGCTTTCAACGCTTCATAGATACAAAACAGTACAGACGAGAGGAAGAAGGGGGAAAGCTGAGTAGTGTGTGTGTGTGTTCTTCCCGCTTTACTCCGTGTGTGTGTGTGTGTGTCACGTCGCCATCATAGCTCACCGCCGGAACCGTGTCAGGCTTTTTACCTCACAATCTGCTACCAACTGCAACTAACACCTTCTCCTTCAGGAAACTGTCATCGACATTATAACCTACACTGATAAGCGAATAAACAACGCAAACCTCATTTACTCAGGTCTGTCGAGAGATTCGTGTTTTTTTCCCCCTCCGAGCTAAATATAGAGAGTCTGCCAACTAACCTTGCTCAACTGTTCATCGCTATTACAGAGATTTAAACCGCCTGTCTGTCTGTCTGTCTGTCTGTGAACTTTACCTCAGAAAAGCAGAAAAACCTACAGCACTTCAGTTCCGGAAGACTGTCGAATCTGTGGCGTCGATTCTTTTAGCATTCGCTCACCAATCCCCCCCTCCATAAGTTTCACAGAGACGAGAAAGTGCCCGATAACGACATATTATATCTCTCTGTTCAACCAGATTCCACAAAAGCCAGTCCAGTGAACAAGCTAGCTGTGAAAACAAGCCGCCTAGCAGCTCTGCCTTGCTAGTCACTGCCATTCAATTTTCCATCGTGTTAATCCCGCACTTGAGGGGGGAAAAAAAACCCTCCTAACGCGTTAAACTTTACTTATCTGACAAACAAAGTCAACAATTATCGATTTTAACCAAACAAAACTTGTTTGAATAGAATGTCTAAGCTAAATATACTTACATACTCCTGTATGTCTGCTCACCACTGGCTTGGGTTGCAAAGCATAAACGAAATAACAAGCTGTTGAGCCAAGGTTGGTGTTTCTCGAAATCCGATTGGCTGCTCCAACCGCGGTAGCCACATTCTTTGAATTATGATTGGCTTCCTGATATGTCAAATTCAATTGGATGGGCATTTCCTTGCCGAGTGATTGGTCAGGATGAAAGCGGCGCTCTGAATTCCATTTTCTTATTGGTTGTCATGGCGGCCTAATCGTTACAATTAAAACAGACCACATTTGACATCGGATTGGCTAGACGTTTCTGATCGAAGGTTGTCTGCCGTGGTCATTGGTTAAGCTTTCTACGAAACAACCCGCCTACTTCGTTCATTGGCTCAAACCATGTGCTGAAAGGAAGCGGGGGGGCTGATCTTATTTCTGAGGGAAAAATAAAAACCACTTGCTCTCATTGCGCATGTCAAAATGAAAGGCTCATTCGCCATTTTGTTCCCGACGCAGATATTTTCGACTACTGACGCTGTGCGCTGCGATGTCGAGGTGAGTGTGAGCTCGGCTAAAACATACCCGTTTATTTAAATAGCGTTGGCAGGGATTTCCGAGAGCTGTTATTTTATTTCTCGCAGCCGGTTTGGTGTGGGGGAGACGGGTAAAGGCGACGGGATAGAAAAGGTCAGTTGAAGGCTATGGGAATAATGGCGTCTTAACGAGGCGCTGCTGCACATCACGGGCTTCTGACGTAAACGGAAGACAACAGAGTCACGCTCGTGCGAAAGAGCTGTTACAGCATGTCTGTCACATTCATCACAGTCGCACTCAGGGTTTACACGCTCGCATTTACACTCTTAGACACCGTGATGTAATCCAAATGTGACTGAATCCTCCTCTTTGGTCTCTTAATAATTAGGAAAATGTGTGGGGTTTTTTTTTTAGATATTTTTAATACTTTTTCCACCCCAGTTTTCTACAACCCCGATTCCAAAAAAGTTGGGACAAAGTACAAATTGTAAATAAAAACGGAATGCAATGATGTGGAAGTTTCAAAATTCAAAACTTTATTCAGAATAGAACATAGATGACATATCAAATGTTTAAACTGAGGAAATGTATCATTTAAAGAGAAAAATTAGGTGATTTTAAATTTCATGACAACACCACATCTCAAAGTTGGGACAAGGCCGTGTTTCCCACTGTAAGACATCCCCTTTTCTCTTTACAACAGTCTGTAAACGTCTGGGGACTGAGGAGACAAGTTGCTCAAGTTTAGGGATAGGAATGTTAACCCATTCTGGTCTAATGTAGGATTCTAGTTGCTCAACTGTCTTAGGTCTTTTTTGTCGTATCTTCCGTTTTATGATGCGCCAAATGTTTTCTATGGGTGAAAGATCTGGACTGCAGGCTGGCCAGTTCAGTACCCGGACCCTTCTTCTACGCAGCCATGATGCTGTAATTGATGCAGTATGTGGTTTGGCACTTTCATGTTGGAAAATGCAAGGTCTTCCCTGAAAGAGACGTCATCTGGATGGGAGCATATGTTGCTCTAGAACCTGGATATACCTTTCAGCATTGATGGTGTCTTTCCAGATGTGTAAGTTGCCCATGCCACACGCACTAATGCAACCCCATACCATCAGAGATGCAGGCTTCTGAACTGAGCGCCGATAACAACTTGGGTCATCCTTCTCCTCTTTAGTCCGAATGACACGGCGTCCCTGATTTCCATAAAGAACTTCAAATTTTGATTTGTCTGACCACCGAACAGTTTTCCACTTTGCCACAGTCCATTTTAAATGAGCCTTGGCTCAGAGAAGATGTCTGCGCTTCTGGATCATGTTTGGATACGGCTTCTTTGAACTATAGAGTTTTAGCTGGCAACGGCGGATGGCACGGTGAATTGTGTTCACAGATAATGTTCTCTGGAAATGTTCCTGAGCCCATTTTGTGATTTCCAATACAGAAGCATGCCTGTATGTGATGCAGTGCCGCTTAAGGGCCCGAAGATCACGGGCATCCAGTATGGTTTTCCGGCCTTGACCCTTACGCACAGAGGTTCTTCCAGATTCTCTGAATCTTTTGATGATATTATGCACTGTAGATGATATGTTCAAACTCTTTGCAATTTTACACTGTCGAATTCCTTTCTGATATTGCTCCACTATTTGTCGGTGCAGAATTAGGGGGATTGGTGATCCTCTTCCTATCTTTATTTCTGAGAGCCGCTGCCACTCCAAGATGCTCTTTTTATACCCAGTCATGTTAATGACCTATTGCCAATTGACCTAATGAGTTGCAATTTGCTCCTCCAGCTGTTCCTTTTTTGTACCTTTAACTTTTCCAGCCTCTTATTGCCCCTGTCCCAACTTTTGAGATGTTGCTGTCATGAAATTTCAAATGAGCCAATATTTGGCATGAAATTTCAAAATGTCTCACTTTTGACATTTGATATGTTGTCTGTTCTATTGTGAATACAATATCAGTTTTTGAGATTTGTAAATTATTGCATTCCGTTTTTATTTACAATTTGTACTTTGTCCCAACTTTTTTGGAATCGGGGTTGTATGATCTTAACAGCACGTTGACTAGTTTTCTTAAAATTGCATTAAGTTGACAATATAGAATATTTCAAAGCATTTGAGTCTCTATGCTTTAACAAAAATATGAACAAAGACAAAAGTTCAAAGTGTTTGTCATATGCACAATAAGGATGTCCTTACTGTGCATATGACACTTTTTTTTTTTTTTTTTTTTTGAGCCCTGCAAAAAAAAAAAGGACTATAGGATTCAGTGGGACTCTATAGGGCTTTAAAGAAAGAAAAGCACAACTTTATTCATCACACGTGTGAAATTCCTCTCTGCAGTGAACCCGCGCGCACACACATACCCAGAGCAGTGGGCAGCCATGCTAACAGCGCCTGGGGAGCAGTTGGGAGTTAGGTGCCTCGCTCAAGGGCGCCTCAGCCCAAGGCCGTCCCATATTAACCTCACTCCCAACTGCTGTCTGGGCACTGTTAGCATGGCTGCCCACTATACGCTCTGGGTATGTGTGTGTGTGCTCATTGCTCACGTGCATATTTACTGCAGAGAGGAATTTCACATGTGATTTGAATAAAGTTGTGCTTTCTTTCTTTCCAACCACTTACACCACTGTGCCGCCCATGGAACTCTGGTGTTCTGTAGGATTTCAGCATGGTTCTATAAGAGACTGAATTGTGCCCTACAGAACAAGAAGTTTCTATAGGCTTTTCTCAGCATTCTATAGAACTTGCCAAGTGTGTTCTTTAGGACAGAATTTCTATTAAAACTCAAGGTCTATTGGAAATCTATATTTGAACATTATTGAAGAAAGAAGAAACCTTTATCACATGCACAGTGAAATTCATCCTCTGTATTTAACCCATCTGAAGCAGTGAACACACGTGCGCACATACCCAGAGCAGTGGGCAGCCACACTACAGTGCCTGGGGAGCAGCCAGGGGTTAGGTACCTTGCTCAAGGGCACTTCAGCCCAAGGCAGCCCCACATTAACCTAACTGCATGTCTTTGGACTGTGGGGGAAACCGGAGCACCCGGAGGAAACCCATGTAGACACGGGGAGAACATGCAAACTCCACACAGAAAGGCCGCTGCTGGCCACTGGGCTCGAACCCAGAACCTTCTTGCTGTGAGGCGACAGTGCTAACCACTATACCACTGTGCTGCCTGTTTATTGGCTTGGTGTTTGTGTTTACTCGAGTATTTCTTTTATATGATGGTAGTGGCACTACTGTTGGGCAAGCCATACTAAAGGAACTGGAGAGAGCCCAGAGGACCCCAGACCATATACAGCTTGCTGGCATGCGATACGATTTGTCTTTTTGAACTTTAGGTTGTAAGTATGGCTAAATGTCATGACCATGTCATAAAATTTCAGTGTCTCAGCCAACTGGTTTCAACTGAACTCACCTGATCACCAGAATTATTTGGAGGAGGAAGTAGGAATTAATTTTAAATACAGTATGGCTTTATTAACAAACAGGAGCTTAATTACATGTAAGAGATATTAAATAGAAATAAGTAGAGGTCTACCCAGGGCTCGAAATTAACTTTTTTTTCTTTGTGTCCCCCAGTGGTCCCGAATTCTGTGTTGTATTGTCCCGAATGGAAGCAATAGTGTCCCCATTTTTTTTTCCTCTCTGAAATAACCAGTGGTTAATATTATCATATGAAGTTACTATTATATTTGTAACTATGCGATTTTGAACCCTTTATATCATTTTTACAATAAGTCACAAGACACAAGCGACACATGTCCAATACATCATCTGCTTCAAAATGACAGTTATTGCATTTTCAGTTTATTAAACTTTGGTGATCTCACTGTATGAATAGATACCCGTTTATTTAAAGGGGCCAACTAGCTCATTCAGAAAATGTTTCAACTCCCTACATCTGCAGTACACTTTAGTTGAAAATAAGACCCCTTTTATGTTCATTTCATCTACTTATACCTTGAATATCTGTTGGCACTTATAAGGCCAACTTATAATTTTCACCATTACCGTTATCCATAGCCCTGTGATGACCTGGTGACTTGTCCAGGGTGTACCCCGCCTTTCGCCCATAGTCAGCTGGGATAGGCTCCAGCTTGCCTGCAACCCTGTAGAACAGGATAAAGCGGCTAGAGATAATGAGATGAGATGAGACCGTTATCCATTTTATGAACTTTCGCTGCCGAAACGTGGGTGCAAATGTTAGCAACATCAGCATAGTGGCAGGTCCGAGCCTAGTTGTGCTGCTGACTGACTAAACTTTCTGAACTAGAAAGACACCAAGAAAACTCACTTATTCTGTTGAACGGTATCTTCCGTCAATATCATCCACATCATTCCTGTTGTATTTTATAACGTGTCTAACAGTGTTCATTAAGTTCATTCAGTTGCTAGCGTTGCCTGCAGACCAGGCGATGACACTTTGGATCCTGAAGGTCCCGGAGACGTTATATCTGGGCTTTCAGTTTCTTCCCCGCGGTCGGTCCGCTTCGACCACTTAAGCATTTTTGTTCTGGCAAGAGTCGGCGCAGCGTGTGCGGTAGCAATTCCATTCCAAGTCCATATAATGCGGACTCTGGCCGAAGATTCTAGAACAGAATGTGCTGCTCTGTAGCCTACGGATGCAGGTGCATCGCAAGTGTAGCTACTATGTATTTTTCGCTGTTAACGTTTTAAAATTAAAATTGACAGATTAGATGAATGTCTATGTATGTGTTACGGCTTTGTAAATAATATTAATGTAGAACTTTTTTTCTAGATCTATTTTTTTCCATTGTCCCGGGATTGTCCCAGATATAATAATTTTGTGTCCCGATGACATTTTTTATGGTCCCCGGGACGTCGGGACACCGTTAGTTTCGAGCGCTGGGTCTACCGATATGGATTTTTCTAAAGCCGATACCGATATTTAGAGGTCAGAGTCGGCCGATATGAGCTGCCGATTTTTTTTGGGCTGATTTTTAGGGCCGATATGCTATCGTATTGTCCTTAATTGGTATGCTAAAATATCATACTAGTAAGAGGATGCACAACTGTACTCTGTACTCTGACTGTACTCATCATAACAATAAGAATTAACAAATTAATGACTTAAACGTATTAAAATGAATAATCAATAGACTAACAGAGTGCAAGAAGACTTCCATGATGTGACAACTTCAGATAGTTACTTCAAAACGGCAAAATACATGTTCAAGTTATACAGTTTCACTGTGGAACTTCCATGCCTTGAACTTTCACACGTTTCCGTTTCAACAATATAAAACTTCGTCTCCCAGCATGCTGTGCAGGAAACCGGAAATAGGAACTGCAGAGGTCTAGCATCGGTCTCTGGTTCACAAATCAAACATGTATACATCGCGAAAACGAATGGACATGGGATGGCAATGTTATAATACGTTCACAGGTTAGTTTTGCGTCCTCTTTTTGTTAACTTTTCACTTAGATTGTTCGTTACTACAGTTTAGATCGGAACATAGCTGTCACCAGCGTTAAGGGGTCTTACATAGTCGACGCGTTCCCGATGCACTCGCGGCCACAAGGCTACGCATCGCAACGTTTCGTTTCGAGAGGAATTCTACAACTCCGATGCAGTTGAAATGCTATTCGTTTTTCCTTTCGCTAAATGAAGCAACACATCACAGATTACAACTATCATGAGAGCAAATGTACGACTTTAGGACATTGAAATGTAAGAATTGAAGCCTTACCTGTAGGCTATCTCTGCTGACTCCTGAAACGTTTGTTGGCTTGGGTCTTTTGCACACCATGTTCTACGTAGCTGTCGTGCCTGACTTTGGCCCAATCCCAATTCTAATTTCTACCCCTACCCCTTCCCCTTGGCCCTTCCCCTTGAAACTGAGCTACAAGGGATAGGGCTTGAAATTCAACCCCTACGTATTGGGATAGCCCTTCAACGATCGCATACGTCATCGCGTACCTCCGTCAGCGTTTACGTTAGCAAAACGCGACCAAATGCGTCATTGGCTGCGACCAGCCGCTACAGTCAGAGCCAGAGGCAGAACCAGAAATCTCTGCTGGCAGGGTGTGATTTGTTAACTAACACCACTGAATGGGATATCTTTGGCGCTTCGTGCACCACATCCGACAGAATGAGGTGTCAGAACACTCATGTAAACAATAAAAGCGAGAATAACGGAACAAAACGTACGCAGTCAAGCAACCGAAAACAATACTCACTCCGAAAGCTTTTTAGCAGCACCTTGGATTTCAGAAATCGCTGCTCATTCTCAGCTCGAAAGCGAATCAAGCGGCGTGTTTCCTCTGGATAACAACTTAAAACACGTAAATAATGGAGAAAATACATTTATGACAATCTTTCGCCGCCATCTTTCTGAAATCCGCATGAAATCTCGCTGAAATCCGCATAGCATTGTGGGAAATCACTCAAACCCCTTCGTTCGGAGTCAGCTCCAGGAAAATCTCCATTTGGAGGGGTACAGAAGCCCTACCCCTTCCCCTATCCCTCCGCGTTGATTGGGATACCCCTACCCCTTCACGTGAACGCGTAAAATGGAGGGGAAGGGCCAAGGGGTTGGTCCAAGGGGTGAAATGGGATTCGGCCTTTAAATCGGCACGACCAAATAAGAAAATCGGCCGATGCCGATTCATTAAAAAATGGCAAAAATCGGCCGATTAAATCGGCCGGCCGATAGATCGGTCGACCTCTAGAAATAAGCAAAACCACAAAAACACAACTTGAAAATTATAGTTGTAGGTTTATTTTTCTTTGGGAAAATATGGCCGTTTATTAAATTTATACACGTCATACTCGTCGATACTTCACACCCCCTGCAGTAACTGCATTTTAGTGGAAATGAACCACTGCATACATCTTGAGTATAAATCCAGAAGCAGGATGCACAATGGTCTATCTTAAAATATTTAATAATTTTCACTCCAAAATATACTGCAAGTATTTACAAATGTGTATATCGAGGTGACAAATTTTAGGGACTGATCAACAGTGCAGTTTGCATGGAAGAATGCCAAAAGAACCTGCAGCAATAGTAGCTGCAGACTTGCTGGGTTTATAGAACTGGTCTATAGGAATTTTTTATTTCTTTTTTTTTTTTTTTCAATAGAATGTGCCTATAGAACTTGGGTTCTACATGAAGTAAAATTCTACAGGATTTCCTTTAAGTTTTCTATAGGATTCCTATAGAAGATTTTCAGCAGGGCATGTCCTCTTGCACAATGAAATTCTTAGTTTGCTGTCCAGCATGAATGCAAATTACAAATAAATAAATAGGCGGAAGGAAATAATACAAAGTAAAGGCAATCTAATGCAAAATAAAAGCAAAAAAACACCCACCCAGTATAGTGCAAAATAGGTAGTGTAATACAAAAATAAGGCAATGATCGGACGTAGCAGCAAAAAGGGCAGTGGTCCGTGGTTATACTCCTGTCAGGGTAGAAGTGTGAACAGTCCGTGCTGGGGGTGGGTGGGGTCTTTTGAGGATGGAGGCAGCTCTCCTGTAGACTCTACGGTGGTAGATGCTCTGCAGAGAGGGCACTGGAGTTTTGGTGATGCTCTCAGCAGTCTTCACCACTCTCTGCAGGCATTTGCGGTCTATAGCTGTGGCGCTGCCGTACCACACAGTGATGCAGGTGGTCAGGATGCTCTCAATCACACAGCTGTAGAAGTTGCTGAGGATCTTGGGCATACATATATTAATGTTTACATGTATTAAAACTATGAAAAATCAAATATTAGTATTCAAGTCAAGTTGTTATAATTAAACCTAAGTTTTTTGTTTTTTTTTTTTTAATAAAATATTTTATTAAACTGATTCAATATTTCTGAACAATTAGACCTAAACTTATGAGAACTAACTTCATATACATGCTGCTGTACCAATAGGACAACCCCAAACCAGAAGTTGGGACAGTATGTTAAAATTGAAGTTAAATCTGAAAAACAATTATTTGTAAATCTTTGAACTGTATTGTATTCAAAACATAGCAGCACCATATTTTGATGTCTTACCTCACTAATTTTATTTTTTAAATAAATAATTTTCAATTTTGATTCTTGCAACACATTTCAAAATAAGTTGGGACTGTAAAGCATTTACCGATTTATAATGTTGCCATTCCTTCTCAACGCTTAAAAGATGTTTAGGGACTGAAGACACCAAGTGATGAAGCGTTTCAGGTGTTATTTTGTGCCATTCTTCTTACAAACAGGTCTTAAAGTACATATCCTGGACCAATTTTGTGTTTTCTCATCTCATTATCTCAAGCCGCTTTATCCTTCTACAGGGTCGCAGGCAAGCTGGAGCCTATCCCAGCTGACTATGGGCGAAAGGCGGGGTACACCCTGGACAAGTCGCCAAGTCATCACAGGGCTGATACATAGACACAGACAACCATTCACACTCACACCTACGGTCAATTTAGAGTCACCAGTTAACCTAACCTGCATGTCTTTGGGCTGTGGGGGAAACCGGAGCACCCGGAGGAAACCCACGCGGACACGGGGAGAACATGTAAACTCCACACAGAAAGGCCCTCGCCGGCCCCAGGGCTCGAACCCAGGACCTTCTTGCTGTGAGGCGACAGCGCTAACCACTACACCACCGTGCCACCCTGTTTGTGTTTTGCTTTGTTTTTTATATGAAAGTATGTCCCTTTACACACTCGTCCAGAAGGGTAATTTTGCACAAGGCCATCTGTCTATAGCAGAAAAAATAAAATAAAACGCGTCTGGAAAAATCCCAAGGGAGTCTGGAGCATCGTGATGTCACCTGCGGAAGCGCCGGCAGGCTGCGTGAGCTTTGCGCAGTCTCGGTGCACAGCCTGTGTAGACCAAGTGCTCCCGTTTCTCTCTCATTGTCCGGTCTTTTGGAAAACGATGAGTACTAATCCCATCAAGATTGGTGTTGCTACACCCTCCTATGATACATCTGTTAACCATTTTAATAATTACGTGATAACGTTGAAGAAATTTGCAGAAAACCACCAGGTCGTTTTCTCATAAACAAACCAGCGCTGACGTAGGATTCAGAGGGAGGCATCCCGCACGTAACGTCACGAAAATCAGTGTTTGCCGGGAAATCCAAATGTCAAGTTTTTTTCAGAGGCGGACCAATTCACCTCAAATGGCTTGATTTCAACTGAATATTTCTGCTTTTGTGCAAGGTAAAAAAAAATTGCACAGAATGTGAGATATTTGACCAAAGTTTCCTATAAAATAGAATTACATTGATCTTGCTCCTGAATTTACCCAAGATGTGCCCTTTAAGGTGTGAAACAGGACGGTCATCGTGGACATACTCGTTTCAAAATTCACCACACGTTCTCCATTGGGGACAGGCATCCTCTCCTTCCACAGCCACACCTTTTGTAATGTGTGCAGAATGTGGATTTGCATTGTCTTTTTGAAATATCCCTGGAAAAGATGTTGCCTTAAAGGCAGCATATGTCCAAAATCTTACTACTATTCTGCATTAACACTGCCATCACAGAGGTGTAAGGTCAAGTTAAGTTTATTTGTACAGCGCTTTTAACAATAAACATTGTCGCAAAGCAGCTTTACACAATTTGAACGACTTAAAACATGAACTAATTTTATCCCTAATCTATCCCCAATGAGCAAGCCTGTGGCAAGGAAAAACTCCCTCAGACGATATGAGGAAGAAACCTTGAGAGGAACCAGACTCAAAAGGGAACCCATCCTCATTTGGGCAACAACAGACAGCCTGACTATAATATTAACAGTTTTAACAAGAAGTCAGTTTCGTTGATGTTATAAACTGTTCATTGATGGAAACTTGAGTGCAAAACCGTTCATGACAACTGCAGTCCTAAAGTTAGCAAGTCAACTGTAGTCCTCAGCCATAAAAGCATTACTGTAAGAGTCCAGAACATCCTCCAGGTGTGACTTTCAACTGTCCACATGGGGCCGTCCTCCACAGGAGCAATGCAATGAGACTCCAACCAGACACAGGGCACCAGGATGGATCAGGCAGGCCAAGGAGCAGAAGAGGTCAGCATCTCGATCCCAGGACCAACATGTAACTCAGAGACAGATTTGGGGGGAGGGAGACAAAACACAGGTTGTTAGGTATGCCCAGTGTCACCTGAATAAGTAGGAACAGTATACATATTGCACTGAGTACAAGCAGGGACTCCGGCAACTAACTATGACAGCATAACTAAAAGGGGAGAGCCGGAAGGTAACACAGGCATGAGGGAGCCCCGGGACATAAAGCAGCAGCCACTACACTGTCAATAAACTCGAGTGAGCAAGAGAGTGGGGACTGACAGCATCTATACATCCCGGTTTACCAAAACACTCTGAGGACCCTCCAGATCTACTCCTTTAAAGGAACAGTCCACCGTACTTCCATAATGAAATATGCTCTTATCTGAATTGAGACGAGCTGCTCCGTACCTCTCAGAGCTTTGCGCGACCTCCCAGTCAGTCAGACGTGCTGTCACTCCTGTTAGCAATGTAGCTAGGCTCAGTATGGCCAATGGTATTTTTTGGGGCTGTAGTTAGATGTGACCAAACTCTTCCACATTTTTCCTGTTTACATAGGTTTATATGACCAGTGACATGAAACAAGTTCAGTTACACAAATTGAAACGTAGCGATTTTCTATGCTATGGAAAGTCTGCACTATAATGACAGGCGTACTAACACCTTCTGCGCGCTTCGGCAGCGCATTGATATCTGAGCTCCGTATCAATGCGCTGCCAAAGCGCGCAGAAGGTGTTAGTACGCCTGTCATTATAGTGCGGACTTTCCATAGCATAGAAAATCGCTACGTTTCAATTTGTGTAACTGAACTTGTTTCATGTCACTGGTCATATAAACCTATGTAAACAGGAAAAATGTGGAAGAGTTTGGTCACATCTAACTACAGCCCCAAAAAATACCATTGGCCATACTGAGCCTAGCTACATTGCTAACAGGAGTGACAGCACGTCTGACTGACTGGGAGGTCGCGCAAAGCTCTGAGAGGTACGGAGCAGCTCCTCTCAATTCAGATAAGAGCATATTTCATTATGGAAGCACGGTGGACTGTTCCTTTAACTCATAAACACCATTAACAAAAGGCTTGACAGGCTTTTCAGCATAGACTTAAACGCTGAGACTGTCTGATTCCCAAACACTACTTGGAAGGCTGTTCCATAACTGTGGAGCTTTGTAAGAAAAGGCTCTGTCCCCTGATGTAGCCTTCACTATACGAAGTACCAGCAGATAGCCTGCACCTGTTGATCTAAGTAGGCGTGGTGGGTCATAGAGGAGCAGAAGTTCGCTCAGGTACTGTGGTGCGAGACCATTCAGTGCTTTTAAAGGTCAATAGTAGTATTTTATAATCAATACGAAATTTGATTGGGAGCCAATGCAGTGTGGATAAGACGGGTGATGTGGTCATATTTTCTAGTTCTAGTAAGGACTTTTGCTGCTGCATTTTGAACTAACTGGAGCTTGTTTATGCATTTATTAGAACATCCAGACAGTAAGGCATTACAATAATCCAACCTGGAGGTAACGAAAGCATGAACTAGTTTTTCCGTGTCATGTAGTGACATTTAAATTTCTTATCTTGGCAATATTTCTGAGATGAAAGAAAGCTATCTGGGTGATGTTATCAATGTGAGTTTCGAATGAAAGGCTGGGGTCAATAATCACTCCGAGCTCTTTTACTGCTGTACATGAAGAAATAGAAAGGCCATCAAGAGTTACTGTGTAATCAGAAAACTTGCTTCTAGCTGCATGTGGTACAAGTACTTCAGTCTTGTCAGAATTAAGCAGAAGGAAATTAATAAGCATCAGTGTCTAATGTCCTTTACACATTCCTCAATTCTATTAAGCTGGTGTCTCTCATCAGGTTTTGCAGAAACGTACAACTGTGTGTCATCAGCATAACAGTGGAAACTAATACAATGTTTACGAATAATATCACCCAGAGGACCCAAGACAGAACCTTGTGGAACACCAAACTTTACCTCAGTACATCTAGAAATATCACCATTTATATCAACATACTGATAACGATCAGTTAAATAAGAGCTGAGCCAGGAGAGGGCCGTTCCCTTAACTCCCACAACATTTTCTAGTCTATCCAGAAGAATGGAATGATCAGTGGTATCAAATGCTGCGCTAAGGTCAAGCAGCGAGAGATGACCCTGATCAGACGCCAACAGTAGGTCATTTACTACTTTAACCAGAGCTGTCTCTGTGCTATGATGAGGTCTAAATCCTGACTGATGCATTTCATGGATGTTATTCTTAGGTAAATATGAGCATAACTGTTGTGCCACAGCTTTTTCAAGGATCTTGGAGATAAGGAGAGGTTTGATATTGGCTGATAATTGGACAGCTGACAGGGATCAAGGTCAGGTTTTTTTAATCAGGGGTTTGATTACTGCTAGTTTAAAGGATTTGGGTACATAGCCAATCGTAAGAGAATAATTTATTATTTTTAGAAGCGGTTCAGTTACTTCAGGTATTATCTGTTTGAATAGACGTGTAGGTAAGGGATCTAGTGCACGAGTTGAGGCTTTTGATGCCAAGATTAATGAAAGTAATTCAGTTTCTTTTAGGGGAGTAAAACATTCTAATTGATGATCTGATACAGTTATATTGTTAACTACAGGGTCACTTACATTGACCTTAAATTAGTAGTTTGAATTTATTTTTGTCGGATATTCTCAATTTCGTCATTAAAAAAAAAAATTTCATGAAATTGTTGCTATTACATACTGCAGGTGTGCACGTGTCTATAGTGGACTTATTCCTGGTTAATTTTGCTACAGTATTAAATGGGAATCTAGGATTATTTTTGTTCTCTTCTATTAGGGAGGAGAGATATGTTGATCTAGCAGCACTAAGAGCTTTTCTATACTTCAGGAAGCTCTCCTTCCACGTTAATTTGAACACTACCAATTTTGTTTGACGCCATTTACGTTCCAATTTTTGAGTGGTCTGTTTTAATGTGCAAGTGTCATCATTATACCAGGGTGCTAATTTTTTTGTCTCTGACCATTTTCCTTTTAAGAGGAGCTACATTATCTAAAGCAGGGGTGTCAAACCTGATCCATAAAGGGCCTTGTGGCTGCAGGTTTTCATTCCAGCCATGCAGCAGCACACCTGACTTGGCTCATTCAATCAACTGAACTGTCTTCACACAGTCAAATACTTGCAGCCACACCCACCCTTGATTAAAGGGTGGGTGTGTCAGTTGATTGAATAAGCCAAATCAGGGTGCTGCTGCATGGCTGGAATGAAAACCTGCAGCCACACGGCCCTTTATGGATCAGGTTTGACACCCCTGATCTAAAGTATGGCGGAATGTTGACTAAGCATTCAGTTGCCTGATCAAGTTCTGCATGGGCTGACAGTGACCCAATCAAAGTTGATAACTCTGGGAGATCATTTATAAAGCTTTGTACAGTAGTTGACGTGACTGTACGTTTAATGCAGTAGCGTGGTGAGGTGTGTGTTATTACTCAGACATAGTTTGAATGAGATGAGATAATGATGTGAGAACTTCGGAGTGTGGAAGTATGACTATATTGTCTACGTTTTAACCCGAATGTTAGTATTAGATCGAGGGTGTGACCACCATTATGGGTCGGTCCTATGACATTCTGATTAATCCCTACTGAATCTAAAATGGACACACTTTGTTTTTTAAAGGGTCTTCTGGGTTATCAAAGTGAATATTAAAATCTCTGACAACTAAAGCTTTGTCTAAGGCAGGGGTGTCAAACCTGATCCATAAAGGGCCGTGTGGCTGCAGGTTTTCATTCCAGCCATGCAGCAGCACCCTGATTTGGCTTATTCAATCAACTGACACACCCACCCTTTAATCAAGGGTGGGTGTGGCTGCAAGTATTTGACTGTGTGAAGACAGTTCAGTTGATTGAATGAGCCAAGTCAGGTGTGCTGCTGCATGGCTGGAATGAAAACCTGCAGCCACAAGGCCCTTTACGGATCAGGTTTGACACTCCTGGTCTAAGGAAATAACCAGATCTGAAAATTTGCAAATTCAGAAAGAAACTCAGAATCTGGCCACGGGGGCCTGTAAATAATAAGCAATGGAATTAACTGGGTAGACTTATTTTTCGAGGCTACATACTATGAGTATGAAGGACTTCAAATGTATTAAATTTATAACCAGGTTTTTGTGTTACACCTAGATAATCATTATAAATAACCGCAACGCCGCCTCCTCTGCCAGTTAGACGAGGCTGGTGTATATAACTGTATCCAGGAGGACTCACTTCATTTAATGCTATATATTCATTTGGCTTAATCCACGTTTCAGTTAAAGTACATTAAACTCCTGATCAGTAATGAGTTCATTAAACATTAGCGCTTTTAGATGTAAGAGATCTAATATTTAATAGCCCCACCTTTAGATCAAAGGTGCTGGCAGCAGCTGTACAGTCAGTATGATCTAATTTTATATTGATTAGGTTACTGGAACAAACTCTCTGAATATTTCTACCTTTTTGTTTAGCTCGGGGAACAGACAGTCTCAATGTAGTGGACCCTGAGTGACGACTCTGTGCAGCTAGCAGACAGTCGGTTTAACCTGTTCGTCTGCTCCCTGGCCTTGGCTCTGGATTGTCAGAACAGGCCTAGTTAATTTCTGAGACTATGACCTATGCTGTAGGAAATGAGAGCAGCACCTTCCCGAGTGGGATGGATACCGTCCCGCCCTAACAGGCCAGCAGTGCCCTCAAAATTAGCCCAATTATCTATAAAGCCCACACTGTTTTCAGAGCACCACCTGGACAGCCAGCAGTTCAGCGACCATAACCTGCTGTAAGCTACATCGCCACACCGCACTGGAATGGGGCCAGAGCATACTACAGCATCAGACGTCGCCTTCGCTAATTTAAGCGCCTCTACAAAGTTACTCTTAGTAACCTCAGACTGACGAAGGCGTATATCATTAGCTTCTGCATGGATAACTATCTTTGAGAACCTGTGCTTGCCTAGGACCCTAAGATTACATGCTATGTCTGGCACCCTGGCTCCCGGTATACACCTGACTAAAGCTGCTGGTGCTCCTAAAGGCTGAGCTAATTTCACGTGCTGTGTGATAGTCCCCTATAACCACAGCTCTTTCAGGTTTCTCAGTGGGTGCATCACTAAGGAGAGCAAACCTGTTCGACACTTGACGCGGAGAGGAGTGGTGCTCCCGTGGGCAAGCCTCAGCGGTAGCTTTGGCTCTACGCTTATGCTGCCGAGCCGTCACCCATTCGCCCCGCTGTAAGGGCTCTAATGCCGGAGCTGGGGGATTACTAACTCCACCTAGGGCATCCAGACTTTCCTCTACAGAAACTACACTGTTCTCATGCTCACTGACCACCTCTAAAGCCTGGACATGCACTTCTAGGCACTGTAATCTTCTCCGTCAGAGAGCTAACTAATCTGCACTTATCACAAATAAAGCTATCACTAGTGACTGAGGAAGAATGACTAAACATCCTGCACTCAGCACACTGAACAGGCTGAAGGTGTGCCATGATGAAAGATTTCACATACCCTTAATCGAAGATCTGTCGATATTAAAGCAGATCTGATGTGGATGGCCTCTGCTCTGTATCGGTGCCCTTGGTGAAGTTACCTTCACCAAGGGCACTGATACAACCCCATACCAGAACAGACCATGGCTTTTGGACTTGTTGCTGGTAACAGTCTGGATGGTCCTTTTTGTCTTTGGTTTGAAGCACACAGCATCCTGTTCTTCCAAAGAATACCTGGAATACTGATTTTGTCTGACTACGGTACACATTTCCACTGTGTGATGGTCCATCCTAGATGCCTCGGAGCCCAGAGAAGCCGATGGAGTTTCTGAACACTTAACATTTTAAGGCTTTCTTTTTGCACAGTAAAGTTTTAAGTGGCATTTGTGGATGTGACACTGTATTGTAGTTCTTGACAAAAGTTTCCCAAAGTAATCCCAAGCCCATGTGGTTCTATCAACTATAGAATGATGATTCTTTATGCAGCACCATCTGAGGGATCAGAGAGCACAGGGTGTTCAACTTGGGCTTGCACCTTTTGACCTTTACGCATGGAAATTCCTCCAGATTCCTTGAATCATTTAATGATCTGCACTGTAGAGTGAGATATATATATATATATATATATATATATATATATATATATATATATATATATATATATATATAAAATATATAAATATAAAATATAAAATATACACTTTTTTTTTTTTTTTAAACCCCTTTTCCACCAAATCAGTTCCAGGGCTGGTTCGGGGCTAGTGCTGGTTCTCAACTTGCGAGCCAGCTGAGAATCAGTTTGCTTTTCCATAGGTCGCGGTGCTAAGGGAAGACACGTCAGTTACGTCGCTGTAGACGTCAGTTACGTCGCTACGTTTGCATAAACCTTGGCGCGAATATTGAAGCAAAAACAACACGGAAGCAGCAGCAACAATAATAATAATGGATGACTTCGCGTTTGTACAGCTGCTGCTTCTCGTTGCTTAAAAATGGCGATCTTTTGCGGTCTTATTGTTGTTGGTCTTAACACCCCCCCCCCCCCCCCCCCCCCCTGCTGACATAAGCGGTTCTTTCCTCTGGCCCAGCAGAGAGTTGGTGCTAGCCTGGAACCGGTTTTTCTGGCCCCAGAGCCAGTTCTTTGTCAGTGGAAACAGAGAACCTGGTTCCAAACTAAGCACTGGCCCCAAACCAGCCCTGGAACTGCTTTGGTGGAAAAGGGGCATTTGAGGACCATTGTTTTTAAACATTTTCAATTATTTTCTCATGTTTTGTTTTGACAAACTGGAGATTCTTTGCTCCTCAAAGACTATATCTTTCCTGGATACTGATTTTGTACCAAGTCATGATTACATTCACCTGTTGACATCAGCTGTTTCAAATCATATAATTGTTTTACTTTATTAATACCCCTAATTACTCCCGTCCCAACTTTCTTTGGAATGTGCTGCAGGCCTGAAACACAGGAATGGATGTATATTAACAAATGAAATTTAAGTCGACCAGACGAAATATCTTGGGTTTATGCTGTCTGGAATGAAATACAAGTCAAAGTAAATTTAGAAATCGATGCATTCTTTTTGCATTTTCCATACTGTTCCAACTTTTTCTGATTTGGGGTTGTAGTTGGCAGTGACAGCCACCGTTATCACAGATCCATAAACTATACTTTGCAGATCCCACTTGAAGAACCATGGCTTTCCAGCTTCTGGGTTTTTTTTTTTTTTTTTTTTATTTCTATCTTAAGTGTTTTGTCTGCCTCCAACCCTTGGGAAAATTTCAGCTCAAAATGCTTGGATGGGCAATATTATTTTTAGGGCTGCATAAATACTGATACCAGTAAAGATAAATATGGCGGAATCCAGAGCAGCTGCAGATTGTGCGGTTAAAGCGGTCACAAAGAAGAGGACTCAAAAGGCAAATATTTTAATTTGAACAGTTTGTCACCTTTTTAGACAAAGCCAGAGAGCCAACGCTTGACACGGGCGGTGATGTAGACCTTCCAGTGTTATACGGCTTGGAAGTGGAGTCTTTCTTATAAATGAGACAAAACAAACCTTGTAATATAAGACATCATCAAATGAATGACATGCAAGCACACAAACGCGGCATCCAAAACACAATGGAGTAAAAATGAGTTAGTTCTTTAGATTGTTTTCACAAAACCACAGTGACCAGAGAGAGGACCATTGTTTTGTAGCTAAAATAACATTACCTAGTATAGCATTTTTAATGATCAATCCAATCATCCCACTGTGCTAGTAAGTTTGTGTTTTATAACTTTTTGTGGCTATAAAGCCCTTCGCAATTGCTGTACAGAGGCCATGATATACTAGTGCATCTCAAAATATTGGAATACTGTGAAAAGGTGTGTTTTTTTGTTTTTTGTTTTTGTTTTTGTTTTTTCCGTAATTGAATTCAAAAAAGGTAAACGTTCATATTTTATATTCATGTTAAGTGAAATATTGCAAGGCTTTTGTTTTAATTTTGATGATTGACTTGTGGCTCATGAAAATCAGAAATCCAGTATCTCAAAATATGAGCATATTTCATTTCGAGTTTGAGTAAAACAGTATAGTGTGTGTCTGTCAAGTTCAGTACATGCAACCACAATCGTGGGGAAGACTGCTGACTTGACAGTTGTCCAGAAGACAATCAACACTCTCCAAAAGGAGGGTAAGCCACAGAAGGTCACTGCTGAACAGGCTGGCTGGAAAAGGTGCACAAGCACCAGGGATGACTGCAGCCTTGAGAGGATGGTCAAGAAAAGTCGATTCAAGAACTTGGGAGAGCTACACAAGGAGTGGACTGAGGCTGGAGTCAGTGTATCAAGAGCCACCATGCACAGATGTCTTCAGGAAAGGGGCTACAACTGTCACATTCCTAATATCAAGCCACTCCTGAACCAGAGACGATGTCAAACTTCTTACCTGAGCGAAGGAGAGAAAGAGCCGTGCAACGTTTCCCAAAAGCATCGTAGTACAAAGATTAGCGTTAAATGGTAGAGCGAGCAGCACAATGAAACAAACAAGTGCGCGCACGCTCTTAGCGTCAAGAGGCTTTTGGGAAACCCGCCCTTGGACTGTTGCTCAGTGGACTTGATAACTCAGTGGACCAACACCAGCAGATGACGTCACCTCAAATCATCACAGACTGCAGAAACTTCACACTGGACTTCAAACACCTTGGATTCTGTGCCTCTCCACTCTTCCTCCAGACTCTAGGACCTTGATTTCCAAATGAAATGCAAAATTTACTTTCATTTTTTTTCATTTTTTCAAAATTTACTTACTTTGAAAAGAGGACTTTGGACCACTGAGTAACAGTCCAGTTCTTTCTCTCCTTAGCTCAGGTACGATGCTTCTGACATTCTCTGGTTCAGGAGTGGCTTGATATTAGGAATGCAACAGTTGTAGCCCCTTTCCTGAAGATGTCTGTGCATGGTGGCTCTTGATGGACTGAGACTGGAGTCAGTGCACTCCTTGTGAAGCTCTCCCAAGTTCTTGAATCGATTTTTCTTGACCATCCTTTCAAGGCTGCGGTTATCCCTGTTGCTTGTGCACCTTTTCCAGCCAGCCTTTTTAGTAATGGCCTTCTGTGGCTTTACCCTCCTTGTGGAGGGTGTCTATGATCTTCTGGACAACTGTCAAGTCAGCAGTCTTCCCCATGATTGTGGTTGTCTATGGAGCTATACTGAGAGGTGCTTGGTATTTTTATACTGTTGTACTCAAAATCGAAATGAAATATTCTCATATTTTGAGATGCTGGATTTCTGACTTTCGTGAGTGATAAGCAATAGTCATCAAAACTATAAAACAAAGCCTTGATCATTTTACATGTAATGAGTACAGAGTATATGAAAGGTTGTTGCGGGTTTTTTTTTTTTTTTTTTTTTTTTAATTGCAAAAAGCTGAACTTTTTCACAATGTTCTAATATTTTATGTCGCACTACTAGAGCGAACACAACTGCAAGTAATGTAACTCATGTTATCTAGGTTGTGGCTACAGTTGCTGCGAAGATAATATGCAGAGAGGACAAGACAGGTTCTCAGAGCAGCACACCAGCTCCAGACAGCAATACTCTTGACTGTCCTGCTACGATAGCTAAAATCACAACAGCTGCATATCTTGGAAAACTAGAAAGTAAGCTGAACGTCTGTGGTAAAATAATTTAACATTACCTGGAACACAAACAGGACACCGGTATCTGCTTGCTCGCTAACCAGTTGGGGTTAGCCGTATCGCATGGGACAAAACAATCCTGACCTATTGGTTTGATGGAACATAACAAAACTAATGTTCTCTACCTGTCAGACAAACAGAGCAGCCTCTGTCTTCATGCCTTTCAACACTGAGGTCTCTCCACCATTTGAAGGCTTGACCACTGTTAATGTGCCTCTTTGACCTTGCTTGACCACAGCACTTCTTTTTAAATTTTTGGTCTTCTGACCTCCACTTTGGCTGCTTCTTGGCCATCTACCTTCTTGACAATGCAAATATGTTGTAGAGTTCATGTTAGCATGTGCCAGATCTGCCGTCCTTCCTGCTCCCACTGCCCCATTTTCCCATCTAAGTGGAACTGAGTAACTTTGAGCTTCACCAATCTAATGCTACTATTAACTTGGTAGAATAGTAGTGTTAGACAGCCAATATTTAACTTGCTCTGACTGGTTACAACCATAGCCTAGTTCCAGTAGTATGCAATATGTTTTCTTATATGGCACGAGTTACTTCCAGGAAAATCATGTGCTCTGATTGGTTTCTTGGTGGGTATTATTTTCCCCTAATGCCCCTGGGCGATTTATGGACTTTCTTTTCAAGGTGCTGGCTTTCAATGTTGCAACAAACAAAATAACAAAGATGACTTGGAAATCAAAAATGGCCAAAAGACAGAGTCAGCAAGTGATTCAAGAAATGGGCAATGAAGAGCATTCAGAAACTAACTGCTGACATTCAGTTTTGAAACTGCTAGCTGCTTATTCTGCATGTGTGACTCAACTATGTTACAAATATGATGTGACTATCATGAGGCGTGATGCTTTCAATGACCTATTTTAATCTTAGAAATAACATTTTTAAAAATCCATATTTCCTTTTTAACCTCACTTGCTTTGGTGTTTATGGGAAAATATCAGACCTCGGTCTCTTTTTGTATGGACCTCACCTACCACTCGGTCTGTATAGTCAAGACCTTGGTCTGATTATTTTCCTGTAAAGACCTTGAAATCGGTTAATATTTTAATTACTAAATACTAGTGCTGTCAAGCGATTAAAATATTTAATCGCGATTAATGTCGCGACTGTCATAGTTAACTCGCGATTAATCGCAATTTAATCGCACATTATTGTCACATGAAAAACCATTGTAATTCTCTTATCAGCATAAAGTGAATGGGCTTGCTCACCGTTCGAACTACGGGGGTACTCGGGGGATCCGAGATCCCCTGAAACAGACATGAGATCCCTTGAAAACATGATTTGGGAAATGTTGGGGGGTCTCTAAAATATTGGCAAAATGATGTTTATTGACATAGCAATCGTGTGTAATGGGAAGCATTTGCATATCCGAAGTGAGCGCGCGATGGAGATCCGTGCTCTGAGACAAGCGCAAGCACCCCCCAAGGGGAAAAAAAAGGGACCCCCCCGAAAATATCGGCATAGTTCGAACACTGGTTGTACCAATGTTTCTTTTTAATTTTATTGCAGAGCATAACACGTCTTGTCACAGCCACTGCAAAGTGGGGCTGGAGCCGCCGATGGGAAAACGAAACTTAAGCCGAACACCGTGGCTCTTCGGGGGAGGGCAGAGGACTCTGGCTGTGCGGGGCGTGGCATGTCACAGAGCGTTAATCTCGCGATAAAAAAAATTATCGCCGTTAAAATTGAGTCACGTTAACGCGACATTTTTGACAGCACTACTAAATACCAAAAAACAATTATGCAGTTTTACCTTCCATCCGTCCATTTTTTGCTGCTTATCCGGGTCGCAGGGGTAGCAGCTTAAGCAGAGCAGCCCAGACTTCCCGGCCACCTCCACCAGCTCTTCTGGGGGAATACAGCAGTGGCGGCAGGTAGTCTTTCAAACGGGGGAGGCTGGTCAGTTATGATATTTCCAGATTTTAAAAGAAAAAAGAAAAAACACATCAAATTTGCCCATACTCTTGCCTCTGATCTGGCTGATTGCTGGCAGGGTCACAAACTGTGAAATAACAGGTTCTTTTGGCCCATTAGCCTACTGTCCAATATACATGATGTTGGGGGGGGGGGGTATATTTTAACATTTTATATTTTAAAATTGTGGCATGTTTAAAAATTGATCATTATTGAAAGCAGCTCTTTGTCAGGAACCTCAGCAGTAATAGCAGAGTGTTCTGGAATAGGCACAAGCACTGACCTTGGGGAGCCAAACATAGAGCTGGGTGCCACACATTTCATTCAATGACACTTTCCCTATATTTTACTTATTTTGACTGATGTTTTATTGACAATTTTGATAACCCTTAACTTTTAATCCAGGTCTATAGTGTGAAATGTTCTCGGCTGTGTTTTTGTTTAAAAATGTTTTCCAAATTGTAGCTGTGTTTAATTCATATCCAGAAAAATATATATTCCAATATAATCAGCATAAACATTTAAAATAGATTCTATATTTTTGGTCCATCCATGACATATTACTAAAGTAGCCTATTTACTGTTGTTGATGTGGGTCACTTGCTGTTAGCCAATTCACTTTCTCGTACCAGGAGAGCTGAAAGGAACGAGTATTATTCCCTACCTTTTTCACCAAGTCAGTTTGAGGTGTTGGTCTACCCTGTTCTTTAATTTTAATTTTTTCCTCGAAAGGAAGACTGGCAGATGGCTTCGCCAAAATTAAATCAGCAATGCTTGGCATTTGTGCGCAGCTTTCTTGCTAGCTGACTAGCCCCCTCAAGTTCAAGTTCAGTCACTCAAATAAACGAAATTTCTGGAACTAAGATAGCAAACTTGACAACACTATATTTACACTTTATTTACAATGGAAAATATATACAAACTAAAAAAGCTGGTAGAAACCGTATGTAATGAATGAAATCAAAATGCAAGCTGATCTCTTACAATACACCACAGCACTTGCGAATCCGCATGGGACTGAACTGAGATTCACCGCTGCCTGTCTATTTGAAACGAGCTGTCAATCAAAGAAAATATGCGGCTGCTTTCACCAGTCTCCTCGCAGAAACTGCCATGTCCCTCCCACTGTGAGGCTTGGAGTCCGTGGGCGGGCGTTTTTGCCGTATTTGTCCAATAACCGTCTTGCATTTTGAGATTGAAAAGTGTATAGCTCCCAAATGCCATTGAAGTCCACTGAGGCTGGGCTGCATCGCGCTGTCACGAGGTGGAAAAACTCACGCACACATTAGGTGAACTGGGGAAAGTTGTAACGGAATGATTTCGCACTGTAGTTGGGTTGAGCGCACACATATTTCTATGATTCTGGATCTGAAATAGCAATGTTATAACTTTTGCTATTTCAGATCCAGAATTTTTAGAGGAGGCTGAGCCTCCCTCGTTGTCTTAGAGCAATCGCCTGTGGAATACAGAGGTGTTCCCAGGCCAACCAAGAGATGTAATCTCTCCAGCATGTCCTGGGTCTGCCTTGGGGTCTCCTCCCGGTGGGGCATGCTCAGAGAACCACCTCTGGGAGGCGTCCATGGGCATCCTAACAAGGTGCCTGAACCACCTCAATTGACTCCTTTTGATGTAGGGGCTGAGGTGGTTAAAAAGCTCCTTGGTGGCCGGGCTCTGGGGGTGGATGAGCTTCATCCTGAGTTCCTGAAGGTGCTAGATGTTGCAGTTTTACCTGTGAGAGGTTATTCCAGTACCATGGGTTTCTCCCATTCAATGGTTTTTACAGCCAGCATGAGGGTCACAAGGCATTTTTAACGATTTTCAGTCAGTGTGTTCTAACAACTGTTGGCGGGGTTGGGTGTTTTTTTTTTTTTTGTTTTTTTTTTGTTTGTTTGTTTGTTTGTTTTTTATAAACCTTCTCCATTCATTTGTACCAAATTCCTGGACCACTATGGCAGAGCTGTTGACGTATGAACCGGAGGTCAGTGTAGCATCTACATTTATGTCCCTCTTCTTTTGGCTGCTCCCAATTAGGGGTTGCCACAGCGGCTCTTTCGTCTCCATTGCTCCCTGTCTTCCGTATCCTTCTCTACCACACCTGCCACTTTCATGTCCCCTCTCACCACATCCATGTATCTCCTCTTTGGCCTTCCTCGTTTTTGTTTGCCTGGCAGCTCCATCCTCAACATTCTCCTTCCAACGTGCTCTGTGTCTCTTCTCAGGATGTGCCCATACCATCTCAGTCTTATCTCTCTTAGCTTAATTCCCAAGCTCTCCACATGTGCTGTCCCTCTGATGTGCTCGTTCCTTATCCTGTTCAACCTTGTCACTCCCATTGCAAACCTTAATATCAACTACGCTGCCTCCTGTCTCTTTGTGAAGGGTACGGTCTCAATCCATACATCACAGCTGGTCTCACTACTGTCTTATACATCTTGCCTTTCACTTTTGCTGGGACTTTCCTATCACAAATGACTCCCGAAATCCTTCTCCAACTGCTCCACCTTGCCTGCGCGCGCGCGCACACACACACACACACACACACACACACACCTCTCACTATCGCAGCCTCCAGTTGACCCCAGGTATTTGAATTCACCAACTTTCTTTACGTCTACTCCTTGCATCTTCACTACACTCTCATTCTCATTGATGCACATGTATTCTGTCTTGCTACTGCTCACCTTCATTCCGCTTCGTTCCAATGCATACCTCCAGCTCTCCAAACCCAACTCAACATCCTTTCTACTTTCACCACAATACAATATCATCTGCAAATATGTTCCATGGTGACTCTTGCCTCACTTTATCTGTCAAGCTATCCATCACTAATGGCAAACAAGAAAGGACTCCATCAAGGATCTGCTTTGAGTCCCACCTTCACCTTGAACCATTCAGTTGTTCCAACTGCACACCTCACTGCTGTTTCATCTCGTCTCATCTCATTATCTCTAGCCGCTTTATCCTTCTACAGGGTCGCAGGCAAGCTGGAGCCTATCCCAGCTGACTACGGGCGAAAGGCGGGGTACACCCTGGACAAGTCGCCAGGTCATCACAGGGCTGACACATAGACACTGCTGTTTCACTGTTCTCATATGTCTTGCACCACTCTAATGTACTTCTCATTCACTCCACTCTTTCTCATACAATACCATAACGCCTCTCTCGGCACTCTATCGTATGCCTTCTCCAGGTCTACAAACACACAATGTAGCTTTCTCTGGCCTTCCCTGTACTTCTCCATTAACATTCTTAAAGCAAAAAATTGCATCCGACGTGCTCTTCCTTGGCATAAACCCGTACTGCTGTTCAGGTTGCTACACTTCTCAATCTCGCCTCCAGTACCCTTTCCCATAGCTTCATGGTGTGGCTCATCAGTTTTATTCCTCTGTAATTACTGCAGCTCTGTACATCTCCCATATTCTTGTATATTGGGACAGCACACTCTTCATTGGACATTTTCTCATTCTCTAGGATCTTATGAAACAATCTCGTTAGGAACTCCATAGCCGTCTCACCCAAATATCTCCAAGCCTCAGTCGGGATACCATCTGGTCCGACTGCTTTTCCAGTCTTCATTCTTTTCATGGCTGCCCTCACCTCATCCTTACTAACCAACTCTGCTTCCTGATTTGCTGTCTCCAACGAATCTGACCTTTTTCGCTCTTGGATTCTCCTTGTTTAAATCCTCCAAGTACTCTTTCCACCTTCTTAATACACTTTTTTTTTTTTTTTGGGTCTGTCAGCATATTTCCATTTACATCTTTCATCACTCTTACCTGCTGTACATCCCTCACTTCCCTGTTTCTCTGCCTAGCTAGTCTGTACAGGTCTTTCTCTCCTTCTTTGGTCTCCAGTCTTTCGTACAACTCCTCCTGGTATGCATCTGCTTTCGCTACTGCTCTTTTTGCTTTCTGTCTCATCTCTCTCTGTATAACCGCCTGCTTTCCTCGTCTCTCTGATCGTCCCAGTTCTTCTTTGCTAGCCTTTTCTTCTCTTTTTATAATTTCCTGCACTTATTTGTTCCACCATGTCTCCTTGTCTTCCTTCCAGATGACCACCCTAGCACCTTCCTTACTGCCTCTCTTACTAGTACAGCAGTAGTATTCCAGTCTTCTGGCAGACTTCCATGACCACTCAATGGTTCTCATTTCTTCCCTAAACTCTTTGATGTTCAACTTCCTTTTTTAGTTTCCACCGCTTAATCTTCGGCTCCGCTATTTCATGCTTCCTCTTTTTCACTGTCAAGCTCATCCTGCACACGACTACTTGATGTCTAGCTACACTCTCTCCTGCCATCACTTTACAGTCTCTCCAGTCTCCTTCAGGTTTCCCCTTCTGCAGAGTATGTAGTCCACCTGTGTAGCTCTTCCTCCACTCTTAAACGTCACCCTGTGCTGCTCGCTCTTCTCGAAGTATGTATTGACTATTACCAAATTCATCCTCTTTGGAAAAAATCAACTACCATTTTCCCTTACACCATATCTGCCCATCACGTCTTCATCTCCTCTGTTTCCCTCACCAACATGTCCATTGAAATCTGCTCCTATCAGCACGTGCTCCTCCCTCGGTATACTTTCTACCACTTCATTTATCTTTTCCCAGAAAGACTTTCTCTTCATTCTCACATCCAACCTGTGGGGCGTACGTGCACACATTGATTACCACTCCTTGAATCTCCAGCTTCATGCCTATCACTCCATCTGACACCCTCTTCACATCAGTCACACTGTTGACCAACTCCCCCCTCAAAACAATACCAACATCATTTCTCTTTCCATCCACTCCATAATAAAACAACTTGCATCCATCTCCAATGTTCTTGGCCTTGCTTCCTTTCCACCACGTCTCCTACACACACACACACACACACACACACACACACACACACACCAGTCCAACTTCCTTCTTTCCATCATACCTGCTAACTCTCTTGCTCTGCCAGTCAATGTTCCCACATTCAGTGTTCCTACCCTCAATTCCTAAGCTCCTTCCCTTCCATCTTTCATGCCCTTTCCTAACACGCCTCCCCCCTTTCTTTCTTCTCCGTTTTGGCGCAACAGTAGCACATTTTCCACCGGCACCCTGTTGACCAGCAGTACCAGAGGCAGTCGTTGTTAACCCGGGCACCAACCGATCCCGTATGGTATTTCTCTTTTCATTCCGCATGTTAGATTTGGCACAGTTTTACGCCGGATGCCCTTCCTGACGCAACCCTCTCCAATTTATCCGGGCTTGGAACCGGCACAAAGAGTACACTTATGCACCCCCAGTGGCTGTCTATGATGAGATATTTGCTGAATTTGGCAAAAAAGCATACTGGATGAGAATCAATGACTGCATCTTTTAAGTAAAAAGTAAATCAAACATACTGTAAAAACTACATCTTTGTACAATACAAGTAGCCTGATCATGTGCATTAAAAATGATCACAGTGGTGGGACTTGTGCATATAGAAAGGTATTCGTGAGGGTGGAGTAGCGAAGCAAGCAAGTAGAGAAACTGTCGCAGATGAGAGCACTTTAAGATCTACGAGCACTGAGACGCATGCACTTTCTTTCTCTATGCTCATCGGGGTCTACACTTTGCTCTTAAATCAAGTTGTTATACTTGCTATTCATTATTTTCTGAAGTGTTTAATTAGTAATAAGTACGTATGCTACATTATCGCCAAAACAACACCTGGGCTGTTTTTAACAAACATGCTGGCAGAAACAGTAGGTCTGCCTGAAGATGTTAAAACTTCGCTACTTAAAGGAGATGCGCAGAACCTTTTTATTTAAAAAAAAAAATTCGAGTGGATAGCATCTCCATCCTTGACTCTTGTATGGTGCATAAATGGGAATTTAAAAATATATATATTTGAGAGTTAAAATCGACCGCAAAGTTGGCATTTGAGCTGCCCTGCTGAGCCAGCTAGCCCTGAGTGCGTGACGTCACAGCGGTAAATGGTTTTAAGGCCGAGGCCTTTGACAGCTATAGACCAAAGTCATATAAATAAAAACTTATGGTGAAAGTAAGAAATACAGTTACCGACTTGCTCAACTAAGACTGATTTTAAGAAGAAACAACCTTTGTCACATGCACAGTGAAATTCATCCTCTGCATTTAACCCATCTGAAGCAGTGAATGCGTGTGTGCATGCACACCCGGAGCAGTGGGCAGCCACACTAGAGCGCCCAGGGAGCAGTCAGGGGTTAGGTACCTTGCTTAAGGGCACTTCAGCCGCCCCGCGTTAACCTTTGGGGGAAACCGGAGCACCCGGAGGAAACCCACGCAGACACAGGGAGAGCACGCAAACTCCACACAGAAAGGCCCTCGTCGACCGCTGGGTTCGAACCTGGAACCTTCTTGTTGTGAGGCGACCGTGCTAACCACTACACCACTGTGCTGCCCAATGATTTGACTTCATTGATTTGTGGGTTGACTCTCATTAAAACAGGATAGGTGTTATAACTTATGCAATGTGCATGCATTTTCACTGATAAAACGTAAAAGGCTAATTAAATAATCAGATGAACTGAGGATCACATTCTGAAGCAAATTAAATCTTATACCGGTAACTTAAACACACAGTACAAGTTGCATGTATTAATCTAAATGCAGGTAAACAATTGTTTTTGTTGTTTTATCTCCAAATGGCAGTCGCAGCTTACCCGTCTGTGTTCTCGCTTCTTGAAGGCCGATCTTGTGGCCGATTTTGTTTTGAAACAATCAGACTCTCAGTTCATTCATTTCTTCCACCTAAGGGTGATATGGCAGCAATATCCAGTGAAGAAATCAGACAGCTGCTCCACTCATTCTCCATCTTCTCCATACTGTGTACTCCATTACTGCTTGGCTCAGGCAATTACTAAAACCCGGGACAGGATGTCACGTCACTGGTTTTAGCAACAACCGCAGGGAGGTCACTGCCCGAGCGATGTCCCGTTTCCGTCCCAAGTTTTACCAACAACCCTCGGCTCAAGCTCCTGGAGAACTGGTGCAACTGAACTTGCTTTCCTTTTAAAAAAATATATAAAAAAATAAATGCTTTCCTTTTCTTGTTTTAATTGTTGGTACTGCACCCTCTTTCAATACAGGCTTATAGCCAACACTTCTTGACAGATCAGAGGTCTCGTATGTGTCTTCAGTAAAATGTGCAGAGCAGGGGAGAGACCACTTCGTAGGTGCCCAATGTGTCTGTGAATTTCTTGCAAAACGCATCCAAATCTTTGCAGTTTGAACATTCTTGGGCCATGAATGCAACATAAATCCACCTTCTGTCATGTTGCTGGCACATCTACATGGCATGGCGATAAATTGGCTCAAAATGGAGGATCAGAGTTGCAGTCAGCTGTGTTTTAGTATAGCGGAAATGGCGATGAGACCGATAGACTTCCTGCTGTGACATTACGGACCTCGAGGTCATTCACGCCGATCACTACCTATACAAGTCACTTTAATCGTAAAAATTACTATAGATTTATTGTTAACGCTTAAAACTATTCCTGTGCCGTTCTTGAGGTCTCAAGGCATTTATAAACGAAAGTGAGGCCATGGTTCTGTGTATATGCTTTGAGATTTTCTCAGTGAATGCATGCGTTGATCATCGCTCTGTGCCAGAGTGAAAAGGACATAAGCCTCACATCAGTTCAGTTTGTAATCAGATATCGACTTGCCAAGTGTCTGTGATGCGCTTGTGCTACAGTCAGAATGGAATCTTAATGAAGTGGGGGTTGTTTTGCCTTTTTGTTTTCAGATAACCAGACTTTCAAATGGTAAAACTTTTTTTCCCCTCTCCCTTCTTCTGCTTGAGAAGTTTCATTTCAGTTCAGGAAAGTCTGTACTTTCAGAAGTAGATATAACAAAAAATGTCCCGATTTCACCATGTGAAGGATTTTTCCCAGGGAACTAGACGGGCAAGTTACAGCATGGAGGACGCATGCAAATAATTTTTTTATAGACATGTAAATAGGGCTGTGTTTTTACAGCCAGAATAAATCTGCTCAGCTACCTGGATTGGTTAGGTGCGAGTGAAGTTCTTATGTTTTCATTAGTGTGCTTGCCACTATTCTTCTTAAGTTTACTTATTCTGCCTTATTCCGACATGTTTTTTGGATCCACTACTCCTCCTAGGGCGTTCGAGATAGACACCGTTCCAACTCTGAGACGTCTGGCCCAAAGTGGTGGTGTGCTTGTATACAGCTTTTGGATCAACGTGCCCCCCCCCATAGAGAATGAATAGGGCTCATGAATCGAATTGTCCTACTCGGACACGCTCCATCACAGATGCACCAAACCTCATGTGATAATTCAGGCCAACTCCCCCGACACATACATGCAACCGGTTCTGACCGGCACTCGTATTATTTTTCCTTTCTTTTTGCTCATCCCTTTTTCCTCCATAGGCTTGCATTGATTTTTGGCCCCATTGAAAATGAATGGTGTTTCAGGAGAAAAACTTTCACACTCCATCAAATATATATTTTTTTTAAAAACCAAGTGACCAAACTTCAAGAAACTTCACTTGATGCCTCAGGCCAAGTCCCCGCACAGATCCATCCCCTCATCTGAGACCTGCACTCGTCTTTTCTGTGGTTTTCACGCATCTCTTTTTACCTCCATAGGCTTCCATTGATTTTTGGTCCCATTCAAATGAATGGAGTTTTGCTCAGTAACACTTCACACATCCACCAAACTTCATATACTGTAGCACCTCAGGCCAAATCACCCATCACACACGATATCGGTTCTGACCCGCACTCGTCTTTGTCTTGCCTTTCATCCGTCCATTTTGCCGCTAATCAATGGAAGCTTGACCGAATCATTCCTCCCTTCCCCCATAGGAGGTGATGCATTTAGCAAGGATCTGCTCATTTGAGACTTTGACAGCAAATCAACTTCAACTCAATGGCCACTTTATTAGGAATACTTACACGGGCGCGCACACACGATAGCAATTGGCATACAAGCATTCACATGTTACCATGCTAGCTGTTAGCATGTTACCCATTACGATATCATGCTTGCTGTTAGCTTGCGAGTTGTTGGCATGTTCACCATTAGCATGTTATCATGAGAACTGTTAACATGTTAGGATTAGCATGGTAGCATGCAGAGTTCGCATGTTAGCAAGTTCGCCTGAGCATGTTGGCATGCTAATTGTTAGCTGTTAGCATGCTAAAAGTTAACATACTAGCCATTAGCATGTTAGCTGTTAACATATTAGCAGGGGTGATAGCGTTCCGGCGCCGCGCCGGATTTCCGGCGTACCGTGGCTGGGGAAAAAAAAATCTAGTTCGCCCATTGTCCTGTGTCATTCTGAGATGCGCAGATAGACAGTAAAGGGAATTCGCATGATATGGAACTAGTGGGAAAAAAGTGCCGTGACGGCACTTTTTTCCCCACTAGTTCCATATCATGCAAATTCCCTTTACTGTCTATCTGCGCATCTCAGAATGACACAGGACAATGGGCGAACTAGATTTTTTTTTTTTTTTTTTTTTCCCCCAGCCACGGTACGCCGGAAATCCGGCGCGGTGCCGGAATGCTATCACCCCTGTATTAGCCTTAGTGTTAGAATTTTAACAAATGGCGCATTAATTAGCATGTTATCTGTTAGCATGTTAGCTTTTAGCCTGTTAGCTTTTAGCATGATAGCTGTTCTGCTACAGCTCAGCAAGCACACTTTGCATTTTCTCTGCAGAAATGCAGTCTAGTTGTAATTGTGATTTGCCTTACAAGCTACAGAGGCCTCTAATTATGAAAAACTGGTCCTTTAAGTGTTCTGCTAATTGGCGGAATGAATGATTTGATTAGGCTCCAGTGTCTAGACAGTTTGATGCATTCGTTCAGTTCTGATGCACTGTATGAACTGCTCAAACTGGTGTTATACCTCTGCAAATATTTTAATGCTCATTGCATAATTACTTCAGTAACAAAGCGGTGTGTACGGTGGTGAGCACAGTCACCTCGCAGCAAGAAGGGTCTGGGTTTGAACGTTGTGGCTGACTGCGGTCTCTCTGGGTGGAGTTTGCGTGTTCGCGCCTGTGTGGGTTTCCTCTGGGTGCTCCCACAGTCCAAAGGCATGTGGATTAGGCCAACTGGCTAAATTACGCATGGGTGTAAAGGAGTGTGAAACATTAAGCCAATCATGTTGCATTGATGCAAGTGCACATTTGCTCATGCATAGTAGAGGTGTAGCAACCTTGCACATGCATTGAAGTATAACCTGTGGGAATAAAAGCTTTTTAAACCTTATTTTGGGGCAAAGTCACCCAATATTTTATTTATTTATTTTAAAAGTGGTGGTTTGTTGGGTTTTTTTTTTTTTTTTTTTTAATTAGATTTGACTGCTTTCTATACCTGCAGGTTTTGTTTCAGTGGCCACTGAAAGTGCAGTTATGGCTCTCAAACCACTCCTTTAGATAGGGGCCTGATGTTGGCCTGAAATAACTGCACGGGCGTTTTACCAAGATGGCTGCCGAGTGGCAAGACTTGTCTTTGATTACTTGTAACTAGTTGGTCATGCACATTTAGACTACGTTCAGACTGCACCCTGAAACGACCCATATCCGATTTTTTTTTTTTTTTTTTTTTTTTTTTTTTTTTTTGGCCCATATGCGACCTGTATCCGATTTATTGACAGTCTGAACGACACGGATCCGATTTTTTCACATGCGACCCAGGCCGCTTGGATATGTGGTCCTAATTCCGATGCATATCCATTATTTTCACATGCGACTGCAGTCTGACTGGACAGGTCGCATTCATGTGACCTACACGTCATCAACAAGAGACAAACGTCACTATTCTGCGTTGGCTAATCCCGCCTCTTTGGTGGAAAACAACATTTGTACAGTTTTCAGAATTTAAATAGACATAGAATTGATCAAGCTAATGGTGGATTTGGTAGGGACCTGGATGTTAAACCATCCTGTATTACAAGATTGTTCTGGAAATTTCCAGTAATTTGACACCTTCGGTCTCATTAGTCTGCTGCCTACATTAATCAGATTATTGTGAGTTCTGCCGCCGCCACAAAAACCACATCGCCAGATCTCGCCTCATCTCCATGCTTTACTTGCAAACTTGAAGAGTGCGCTTCTTTTTTTTTTTTTTTTTTTAACGTATTACATAGATGTGCTTATTACGTGTCAATTTGCGCATGCGGGACACTTTTTTGGGTTGTTTTCCGTTCATATTGGAGGTCTCATATAATTGGTAATGTGAACGGCCTAACAAAAAAATTGGATTTCACAACAAATCGGATATGGGTCGTTTCAGGTTGCAGTCTGAATGTAGTGTTAAACATTTACTGAAGAAGTCATTACAGGCGCAGACAGACTTTGATTTATTTGCTGTATTTTAAACTTATGCAGTGAAGCCTAAGGCTGCTTTCACATTACCAGGCTCAAATCTGGGTTGTTTTTTGGCCTTAACGTAACTATGGATCTGTTTGGGTCGTCCCCCCCGGACGCAGAAATCCCGTCTTTTCAAATCTGATTTGAGTCTTTCATACGTGGTCCTAAATCAGACATGCATCCGATTCCTGACCATGTGACATGAATAAGAACAGTCAGAATTCATGTGGATTTTTGCCTGTACTCGTGCCAAGTGTTGTCTTCATCCGCCAGAAACAGCAGCTCAGCAAAACAACGGAGAGCTACACTAGCTGCTAAAACAGCAAAAGCTAGCGGTCTTGCTTTTTTTTTTTTTCCTTCATATTCTCAACCTGATCATGTACAGCTGACAAAATGTTTGCTGTCCTCCAGAGCAAAATGCAATGCGTGCATTAGCTAGTAGTGTGTCTGTTTATTTGGTTTTCATACCATGAGACATCTTACAAATATGACCTTTTATTATTGTTGGTGATGGAGGTTATTTTTAAGTGTATACACGAGTGCAGTTTTGGAGGACAGATGCCTTCATGTTAAGTACAGGTCACTTGTAATTTTATAAATGTGAACCTTCAAAATGGGCAAATCTGATCTGAGAGAGAGAAAAAAAAAATCGGAATTGAACAATGAGGCTTGTAACGTGAACGTAGCCTAAGCTTCATTTACATCTTTTCAGATTATGCACTCCTACGATTTATAGCATTATGAACTTAAAATCTGCTGCAGATTTTTTTTTTTTTTGGTTTTGTACCATGGTTTTGCTGTGGCCCATGGTGACTGGACTGTTGCCAGACAAACCCTGAAGCATTGCCAGAAATGCAGAGCTGCTATTTTGTTTGTTTCCAGCATGTAGCATTTCCAGAAGTCATAACCAGCATCGATGGGATGCTCACCAGCCCTGCATAAAACATGAAACATCCTGTCTGATGTGGATTCCAGGTAAGTCATGATTTGCAAACTTTTTTTTTTGCTAATTTCAGACAAGTCATAGAAAGGTAGTACACTATTATGAAAATTCACATAAGCAAAACTTTTTCTCTGCAAGTACAAGTTCCCCTTTTATGGTTTCTGGCATATAATGCTTTACTTGTTCTAGTGAGATTCAGACATTTTATTGGCAGATACTTCACTCTTGTCAGGACTGTAAATGCAGGAATTTTGGAGAAGCTAAAACGGGCTCAGCGGAGGTTCTGTTATTGGCTGGAAGGGGACGAGTTCATATCCCCAGTCTGCCAGAAAGCACCTGTATGATGAAGCCCTAATCCTCATCACTGGATTACGTTCTTCCTCACGCAAGTCATTCTGCCAGGATAAAATGCACAGATACCAGGGAAACCTGTAAAAGTGTGTGGCATAAATAGGACCTCATTTTGATAAAATAAAAATGGACAGACAGGTCAAGCCCCGACTTCTCACTCTTTTTGAATACTTTGTTTTGTGGGTTGCATTTCTTCACGCCTTCGTGTGTGTTGTCATATTTGGTTTTACTGAAATGGAGTTTGTGATGGTTTAATTCGTTACATTAACATATCATCTGAACTCATGCAAAATGGAAAAGTAGATTAGATTCAACTGGACACTAATATTTACAGCTCATGAATGACAAAACACAGGCTTGCACTTTACAGAATTGCTTGTTTGGGATCTTTATTCCGTTTCACTTAAACTGTCTCCCATTTCCAACCCGCAGCATGCATGTTTAAAGCAGATACGCAGAGCCATGGCCTCACTTTTTGTTTATAAAAGCCTTGAGACCTCAAGAATGGCACAGGAATACTTTTAAGCGTCAACAATAAATCTAATATAGTAATTTTTACCATTAAAGTGATTTTATATAGGTAGCGGTCTGAGTGAATGACCTTGACGTCCATAACGTCACAGCAGGAAGTCTATCGGTCTCATCGCCATTTCTGCTATACTAAAACACAGCTGACTGCAACTCTGATCCTCCATTTTGAGCTAATTTATCGCCATGCCATGTAGATGTGTTTTTGGCTGGTGCAGCAACACAACAGAAGCTGGATTTATGTTGCATTCATGGCTCAAGAATGTTTCAAACTGCAAAGATTTGGATGCGTTTTGCAAGAAGTTCACCGGCACATTGGGTGCCTACGAAGTGGTCTCTCGTCTGCTCTGCACATTTTGCTGAAGACTCATACGAGACCTCTGATCTGTTGAGCGTTTGCTATAAGGCCGTATTGAAAGAGGGTGCAGTACCAACAATTAGAGAACCCTTTCCTTTTTTTGTAGGGTGTGGTGGGTTTTTTTTTTTTTTCTTTCTTTTTTAAACTTATAAATAAAAGGAAAGCAAGTTCAGTTGCACCAGTTTTCCCAGAGTGAGCTGAGGGTTGTTGGTAAAACCCGGGATGGAATGGGACGGGACATATCGCTTGGGCAGTGACCTCCCTGTGGTTGTTGCTAAAATCAGTGACGTGACGTCCCGTCCCAGGTTTTACTTAATTGCCTGAGCCGAGCAGTAATGGCGGAGTACTTGGTATAGAGAAAATGGAGAATGAGTGCAGCAGCCGTCTGATTTCTTCACTGGATATTGCTGCTATCTTGCCCTTATGTGGAAGAAGCGAATGAAATGGAGAACTGAAAGTCAGATTGTTTCAAAACAATTGGCCACAAGATCGGCCTTCAAGAAGCGAGAACACAGACGGGTAAGCTGCGACTGTCATTTGGATATAAAACAAAAACAAATTGTTTACCTGCATTTAGATTAATACATGTAACTTGTACTGTGTATTTAAGTTACCGGTATAAGATTATTTAATTTGCTTCAGAATGTGATTGTCTCAGTTCATCTGATTTTATTTTAATTAGCCTTTTACGTTTTATCAGTGAAAATGCATGCATTTACATTGCATAAGTTATAACACCTATCCTGTTTTAATGAGAGTCAACCCACAATCAACGAAGTCAAATCTGTCTTAGTTGAGCAATTCGGCAACACTATTTCTTACTTTCACTATAAATTTAATGACTTTGGTCGATAGCTGTAAAAGGCCTCGGCCTTAAAACCGGTTCCTGCTGTAATGTCACGCACTCAGGGCTGGCTGGGGCAGCTTGAATGCCAACTTTGCAGTCAAATTTTTTTTTTTTTTTTAAGTATCTCCATCCTAGACAAGAGTCAAGGATGGAGATACTATCCACTCAAATCTATTTAAAAATAAAGGTTCTGCATATCTGCTTTAAGTATAGTTGAAATATTGTATGGATATGAACAGGGATAAAAGGCTGTTTTTGTTTTGCATAAATGCATCTCATGTTCACATTTGTAAAACTTGTTGAATTGTTTGAGAAGAAAAAAAAAAAAAATCTTTTCTAACCCAAGGCCTTGCTGAGACCGGTCACTTCAACACACCACTGTCAAAAAGCAGGCCTCGTACTTTTATTTATTTCCATATATATGTGCATGCATGCGCTTACATGCATCTCAGTTGGAATGCTAGACCAATGAAATGGTATTCTGGTGGTGCAGGTGTGCTGCATCAGTGTTGCTGTGACTGCTGCAGCCCTCATAGCAGTACAAGATTATCATCTCGGCATATGTTCAGCTGTTTTTTTTTTTTTTTTGTTTGTTTGTTTGTTTTTTTTAAACGAGTTTACAAAGTAATTAACAACCTGATTGTGAAATATTTAGAGAATTTCTCCTGAGAATATTGCACAAAGTGTCAGTTTCTTGAATTAAATTCTTTTAGAAATCAGATTACTATCTGCACTTACTCACTGGCCACTTTAAAGTGCATATCCTGGACCAATTTCGTTTTCTTTTTATTTACTTAATATGAAAGTATGTCCCTTTACACACTCGTCCAGAAGGGTAATTTTGCACAAGGCCATCTGTCTACAGCAGAAAAAAAAATAGAGTCCGGAGCCAGGTTCGTGACGACACCTGCGGAAGCGCCAGCAGCCTACGAGAGCAGGTGCAGTTTCAGTGCACAGCCTGTGTAGACCAAGCGTTCCCATGTCTCTCTTTGTCCGGTCTTTTGGAAAACGACGAGTACTAATCCCATCACAATTGGTGTTGCTACACCCTCCTATGATACATCTGTTAACTATTTTAATAATGTTGAAATTTGCAGAAAACCACCAGGTCGTTTCCTCATAAACCAGCGCTGACGTAGGATTCAGAGGGAGGTGTCCCGCACGCGACGTCACAAATCGGTGTTTGCCGGGAAATTCAAATGCCAAGATTTTTCAGAGGCGGACCAGTTCACCTCAAATAGCTTGATTTCAACTGAATATTTCTGGTATTGCGCAAAATGTGACACATATTTGACAAGTTTATTATAAAATAGGAGAATTGCATTGATCTTGCTCCTGAATTTACCCAAGATGTGCCCTTTTGATATGAACATGTGTACACAATCAGGGATTTGTGGAAGTAGCACAGTGCATAAAATCATACAGGTCATGAGCTTCCATTAATGTTCATCTCGGAATGAAGAAAAATGTGATGTCAATGAGTGACCATGGCATAGTTGTTGGTGCCACACAGGCTGGTTTGAGTATTTCAGATACTGATCTCTTCACTCAGCATTATGTGGTGTTTACACAGGTACAAATGCACTTCCTGAAACAGGGCTGTTGAAGATTTACCAGGTCTCTTTTTTTCAACCGTTTTGGTAAGCCTGTGCTTACTATAGCTGTGGATTCCTCTTCTTGGCTGGCAGGAGTGGAAAAACCCCATGTGCTCTGCTGCTGTTGCATCCGGTCCCTCTCATGATGCAGCATGGTGTGCGTTCCGAGATGCTATTCTGATCACCACAGCTATAGAGTGGTTCCCACAGCCTCCCGCTCGACTTAAACCAGTCTGGCCATTTTTTTTTTTGACCTCTGAAAGCATTATTTGCAGAACTACTGCTGCTGCTCACTGGATGGTTTTTGTTTTTATCTATTTTATAACTGCCACACTTCTAGCTGCTAGGATCATTACTTTAGTAGGAACACCTGTACGTTAGCCACTGAGTGTATGGTATATTGACTTCAGTCCTGTTTCGGAATAGTGATTTCCTGACCCAGAGTTATCCCAGAACCCTTTACCCAATCAGAACTAATGTTTTGATGCTGAATCTACATATGCTACATAAAGTACAGTAACCAGTTAAGGATGAACCTCAGTGCTGCTCGTTTTATAACAGCAGCCCATTTAATGTCCTCTGGTTTAAAGGGGAACAGAGGGCAATATATAGAGTAAATATAACAATACACACATTAACGAACCTTATTCAAGACTTAGTTTTTTGTTCTAAGGTTGGAAAGTTAGTGTTTTGAAAGTAGCTCGAGCAAACTATTTCCGCAGTTTGAACAGCCCGCCATGATATTAATTTTATCCAATCAGAATGCATGTTCATTTTCTCTGCGTAACACTCATGACGCATGTATGTGCCCAGTTGTGTTGGCTCATTGAGGTTGGGACTAGCACGTGTGAATCGGAAAGTAGGATGAATTGTAAGTGATCGGCTACACAATGCCACAGTGTGTTGCTTTCGGGTGTAATAACAGGACCGATGGAAAGCATAACGATCCTCCAGACGTGTCTTTTGCGGGATGATTCGACAGAGCTGTCGCTTTCACTTGATGCGCCTGACGCCATGATCACACGCTTCTCTCCTAGTGCAGTGGGTAGCGCTGACGTCACGGTCTTTTAAAAAATGGCGACTCTTGTGCCGTTTAGCATACCGACTATTATATTTACAATTACCAAGATATTTCCTTGTTTTCTAGTATATAAATGATAGAATACTTAATACGTTACTTTGTCACATCAGCAACTGTATATATATTTGGTACCCCTTTAAAGATGCACTCGGACTGTATTTTAACCCATTGACGCCTGAAACGCCTGCAAAAAAACGTCTGCAAATGCCTAAGCCAGTTTTTAGAAAAGGTCCCCATCTGCCTGAGAGTTTTCTGAAATAAAAATAATTGAAAACGCCTATGAAAAATTCAATATCTCAGTCTCTGAAGCACAAAGACATGAAATAAGTTGCATTTAAAAGAGAAAATTCTCTGCTTTTATTGGCTCATGCTCATTCAGCATTAACACTAACATTTTTATAAAAAAAAAAAAAACAAATCTGGCATGCGTCTTGAAAATAATGACAAATCAACAATGCTGCGTTATGCAGCAACCAGCATTTGGGGCAATGTTGCGTTATGCAACATCCGGCGCTAGGGGCAATGTTGCGCGACGCAGCATCCGGCGTCAATGGGTTAAGAAGCCAAGCATGGAATTTACTGAAAATGCATCCATGTTATGACTGACTTGATTTAAATTGACAAACAGCTGCTCTGCAGTTCCTTACACTGGCGGTTGGCGCTGCTGAAACTCAGCACAAGGTTCAAGTCCTTGCAGTGTATTACTACAGACTTCTGTTTGTTCATAATGTAAAGATTGTATACAGATGCAGTGTAGCTTTTAGACCTGATCCGGTGCTTCAATTTTGGGTTACTCTACAAACAGCATATTAACCACGTCCATATATTCTAATGTGTTCCAACTTTAATACAAGACCATTTTTAAATTTCTTTTCCCCATTTATTGAATCCTGACCTTATACATTACAGCTTAATTATCTAGAAAACATATATAAAAGGAATTGAGAGCCGTCAGGTGCATGTAAAGAGTTACATATAAAAGGAATCGAGAGCCGTCAGGTGCATGTAAAGAGTTACAGAACATTGGAGTCAAGCGGGTTACATATTGTCCTCATCAGAGTCGTCGTCTTCTTCCAGTGAATCCTGGGAAGAAGAAGAAAAAGTTAAGGAATGAGCAAAAACTAGACAACTGAGAAAGCGTAAATGCTGAAGGACTTACTTTAGCATATTTCTCAGCCTCCTCTTTGAGATCTTTTGGGACCAGCTCATGCCTGCCTTTTGTGACTAAAATGAAAAATTCAGTAAGACATTGATACAAGAGGCATTGTTACTTTTAAAATAAATGGATCTTTGGTACCTTCTCCAACCCAGCTCAGCTCCAACTCGAAGGCTTTGTCCTTCACCTCATCATGTACAATGTAGATGCTGTGTAAACAGAAAAGACTCCTCTAGTGACATGAAACTGATCTTGTAAACCTTGTCTCTTGCAATGTAAGGAATGAAGTGAGCTTTCCCCATCAGCACCTCATGATCTGATCAGAGTTAAGCTCAGGGTGCCACAATCACGGGCGCAGATAGGGGGGGGGGACGGGTGGGATTCGTCCCACCCAGATTTAAATCCGCCTCGTTCGGTCCCCCCCCCACTTATAGGGAGGAAAAAACGTCTATGCTGTCTCTTTGCATAAGGCAAACCTCACGGAAAAATCAAGACTAATTACCATTCGGTTTATTGAGGTGCACAGCAGTACATACATGGTTGCAACAACTCACATAAAACAAAGACTGATATTCGGTTGGTTGAGCTGCGCAGACTGCACAGGTTGCGAGCTCGAGCTTGGTTGCTATGGTTACCCACAAGTTTGACAGGCATATCGGGGACAGCTCCTAGTTCAGGACCCCAACACGGCATGATGAAGGGTGCCAAACCGAAAAGGCAGAAAACGATTGCATCGTTTTTTGAAAAAACAACTAAGTAAACTGTGCCTTACTTTATCATAATCACCTTGCAATTTTTTGATAGCCTGTTCAAAGTAATGTCGTAGTGAAAGTAAAATCGTCCGGAGTAGAGATGCCTTTCTGGTAGCCTCCTTCTTTCGGTGGTAGCCTGTAGATACAGTGCTCAGAAGGCAGTTTTAATGTTTAATCTGGCGTTCCCTGCCATAATTTCAATACATGGTGGGGGTGGGGTTGGTTTGCTGGCAGCTTTGTCCCCCCCAGTTCAAAAAACGTATCTGTGCCCCTGGCCACAATTACCACTTTTTGACCAACAGGAAAGGAGGTCTTGAACTGGTTCAGTTCAGGATTCTTTGAACTTTGTGCCAGATAGTGAACCAGCCCAGATTTACCAGTTTTTAGCAGAACCATTGTAATCAAGGATGTCATGAATGAAGGGCGTTGCACAACGGAAATTAACAGTAGTAGCAAACTGGGAGTGCACGGATTACTTGCAAGCTTTATTGCCAATGCTTCCGTTCAATTTTTTTCCTGTAGATATATCCTTTTCCATTGCACCCTCCCTTACTGTATTCTGCTTCCTCTCCAAACTAATGGCATACCCACTGATGCAATGATGGTTCACACTGGAACAACCCACTATATTTTAGTTTTAGCTGGGAGCCAACTTTTCAGCTTCTGATTTTTGTCAATGCTCTGACCAGTTCTAAATTTCTGCACCAGAATGGAATTTGTTTCCCTGTTAGTGGAAAAGGGATAAATGTGATTTTATACAACAGTTAGTTCCGGTCCACTGTTTTTATTGGAGGAGTGGTGTTCCAAGTGTGTGCTTATATCTGGTGTAACTAATGGGGCATTTCACTGTATCGCTCTGCTTATCTTTGTTCGCCACAAAATTCCAATCCTAGCAAGTCCCACTGAAAGTTACTACAGTATAGTTACTGACCTCAGCAGGCATGGCAAATGTTTTTCATGAATAACATTGACTTAAACTCAGATGAAGATAAAAAGGAAGCCAGTTTCTCAGGACTGTACAAAATCAATGTGTGCTAGCTAGTAGGGATGGGACATGATTTTCGAATAGTCGAATATTCGTGACGAGTTCGAATAATGAATAGTAATTTTGAATGCCGTTTTGGCTTACGTTACATTCCACTAAAAAAAAAAAAGAGCGCGGAAAGGCGTTTCCTTGTTCCTAACATACTCTGTTGCATTAATTCGGCCAGAGGGTGCCGCTATCGTACAGTAAAGGTAGTCAAATGCCAGCAGCGCACGCAAGGTCGCATACATTGCCTCATTTTTGGATCCCAGACACAAACACCTGAGGTTCGCAACTGACGAGGTGAGAAACACAGTGCAGGCCGAGGTGAGAAACCTTCTGTCCATGGCAGATGATGAAGAGGCCGGAGAGGCGGCGGAATCGCATGAAGGGCCCAGCGAACCGAAACATTCCCGAAAGGATGGCCCATTAACAGCAGCAATTGCCGTCATATTTGGCGAGGATTACAGCACAGAGAGGGCAACATGCGTGACTGAATTGACTCAGTACTGCCAGGATACATGCCCACCGCTCCACACTGACCGGATGACATGGTGGAAAGACAATCAACAGAAATACCCTCGCCTGGCAAAGTTGGCCAGCGCCTACCTGTGTGTGCCTGCAACGTCCGTGCCATCGGAGCGTGTGTTCTCCGCAGCCGGTCTAATTGTCAATAGGCTGCGTACCCGTCTCCATCCCGACCACGTCGACATGTTAATTTTTCTGAACAAAAATATGTCTTAAGTTTATTCTGCTCTGACTGTTCGAATGCTTTCATTATCGTTTCCTAAACGGGCAGTTTCACCCGCGGTTCCTTCCAACAGACGAAAATAGTCGTGGCTGCATAGAAATGTACAATAAAATTGGAAGCCTATATTATTGTTTGATACTGTAGGCTATGTGAGGTGAATGGAAGTTTGTTTTTTGATGACTCATTAAACCGTTACCACTTTCACCCTGTCTGTCATGTGTGCGCGTGTTTGGGTGGGGCGGGCGGGGTTCTGTCGATTTTCGAATCGAATATCTTTTAGCGAATTTCGAATAGTGTTTTTGATCAAAAGTCACATCCCTACTAGCTAGCCAACAGGCCAAAGTTAATGTAATGTAGCTTCTTCAGGAACCATTTGCAGAGCAAAAATAATCTATTTGGCTGTATTTTGTCTGAAATGTCAGTTACTTGATTTCTTGTTTACACAACTGTTGCATAAAAGCAACATCACGTTTGCAAGAGTACAGGTATAGTAAATATTTGCATGGCCGTGATTAGCTGAGGCCCTGTGCCTGTGGCTCAGTTGCAGCCGTGCCAGTCTTTAGTATAAACAGCTGCAAGTGCCATATTACTTAATTTGAAATATTAACATTTTTCACCAGTACTTGTAGCTTGTATTATTTCTCCATTATGAAAAACACCAAGCTTGAAGTTTCCTTCAGGGCAGCTAGAATGAACTGATGTTTTGTTCCAGTTTCCATACTATTTGTGTAAGCTGAAATAGTACTGTAATGTTTTAAGGTCTACTTTGTCACCCGACATAAGTCTGTTAATGTGACCGCTTGGTCATTTATGCTGTACTTGTCCCAAGTTAATGTGTCAATTTAACAAAGCATCAAGCCTAAGTGGTACTACCCATTCAGTCACTTATGTGACCAAATTGGAAACTGTTATATTGGGCATACTGCACACATCAGATTTAAAATATGGTAGGGTATAACCGTGTTATACCCTAAGTAGCGCATGCACACCACTCAATAGGAAGTAGTTTGTGATCCAGCCTTTATAGTTTACTAGAAAAGCACTCGGAGAGCGCAGACCTCTGCCAAGAATCCTTTAAAAAAAAATTCCGTGATCCAGACGGTGATCCGGATCACCGCCAAAATTTAATGGATCGTTACTTGTGCCCAGTCACACCTCTGGAAGAAATTTCAGAGCAGTCCGTTCATAACTTTTTCCGTAATGTTGCTACCAGACAAACCAACGCTACCGAAAACAACCTCCTTGGTGGAGGTAATACTACATTGGTCAATCAGAATTGAGTAATTTGGCCCCATCAAGGAGGGCTTTTTCCCCCTCAACACAGGGCCACATTTCTGAAATGCTATTGGCTAGTTTGTTGCTTGGTTACGGTTACAAAAATTAGCAAAATTGTCAAGATGACTGCAATGCTGTGTTTTGCTATATTTGATGAAGGAATGATAAGCCAATTGAAAGCTGCAAGCAAAAATAAATACCAAAAAAGTACGAATTTTTGGCTGCGTTTAAGAAATGGGCTGCAGAAAGACAAAAACGACTAGTGGCATATGAATGCTGCGAGTTAAAAATTGCGATTGTCTCTCATCATGAAGACACTTTAGAAACTGATTCAAACCTGCAAGATAGTCTTGTGCCCGGATTGGTTCAGAAAGCGTGAATGACAAATGTTGTGAACTTGAATGGCTTCCAAAGTATGAATTTGGCCATGAATATTATAAACAAGTAATTGTATGGTTCCTCGTAAAATTAAGGATCAATTTCACTCATGATTTCGAAGTTTTTACTCGGGCAATTTTCAAAATCACTCATGAAAATTCTTAATTTTACTCGGCCCCATACAATTACCTATACATGCTGCCCTGGAGCTAAGGGCGTACTCGCACTAGCCAGGGCCCGCCCATCCTAAGTGTGACGCAACACGGGGGGGCTGTTGCGAACTTAGCTTGCCTTGCCAGACTATCTCCAGCTCTTCCAAGCTCCTGAAAAATCGGGAGCCAATCAACTTTGAGCATCTCCAACGGCCCTGGGTAGAGGCGTGTTCAAGGCAGTGACGTAGTAGAACTGTGACCGGAAGCGCTTCATTCACTAGAAACATTACGAACATGGAGCAGCGGCAAGCCTTTGACACAGCGGTAGATGCTGTATTGAAAGCATTCAACGGGAAGTTCTCATTGAAAACGGAGCAAAGAGCAGCCCTGGAGGTATTTATTGAAAGGAAGGACGTTTTCGCCTTGCTCCCGACTGGCTCCTCCTTCTTCCTGTTACTCAAGCAGTTTCCGTTGCGTCACATACGTCAGAGGAAAGAGTGATGTGATTGGTTTAAGCTTGCTCACAGCCTTTTCTGGCTTCGACCAGTAGCAAACAGGCATTTCAGGGAGGCGGGTCAACCACGCGCTTTGGGAAATGGTTGGGCTTAATATCTTTGCCAGCCCAATGCTCGCAGAGCTTTGAAGTTGCGTTAGCCAGACTATACTCGCACTAGGTACAGTTGCCTTGTACCACACTCGAGTACGATCGTCTCCCCCCATTCCCCTGCTGTGTTTAACATTCCAGGCCCGAGTATGCTTGCATTATCACACTGCAACTTTGTGTTGAAGAGAAGCACTCCTACAGAGCATGATAAAATGGCTCCAAATAAGCTACAATGTAAACAATCATTTTGGGTGCAGTGGCACACCGTCCTTTCACAGATTTATGAATTATGCAACACTGTGACTTTCAAGAAGCCCAAATACTCTCAAATTAATTGAAAAAGTACACGTTATAGTGTTTGATTTCCGTGCTTGGGAAGTTAGTGATCACACCAGAGGTGTGCTGTGCCCAAGTCCAAGTGGCATGGGTACTCCAGGCCCAGGAGCCACTGACAATTTTATACAAATAATGAGAGCAGGGTTGGGATCTGCTGCACATGACGATACATCACAATCTAATATCAGGGACTATAAGCAATGAAATACAACCCCAATTCCATAAAAGTTGGGCTGCTGTGTAAAACAAATAATGTGAATTTGCAAAATCACAGAAACCCTATATTTCATTGAAAATGCCATGAAAATAGTACAAGGACAACATATCAAAATGTTGAAACTGAGGTGGGCTTTTTTTTTTTTTTAAAATATGCTCATTTTGAATTTTATAATCAGCAACACGTTTCAAAAAAGTTAATTGACAACAGGTCAGTAGCATGATTGGGTATAAAAATCGCATCCCAGAGAGCCGGAGTCTCTCAGAAGTAAAGATGGGGAGGGGTTCACAGCTCTGTGAAAGACTGCATAGGCAAACAGTGCAACAATTTAAGAATAACGTTTCTCAATGTAAAATTGTAAAGCATTTGGGGGATCACATCATCTATGGTACATAACATTAAAAGAGTCAGAGAATCTGGAGAAATCTCTGCAAGAGACAAGGCTGGAAATTGACAGATGCTTGTGATCTTCAGGCCCTCAAGTGACACTGCAATAAAAGCAGACACGTATCTGTAGTAGAAATTATGGTATGGGCTTAGGAACACTTCAGAAAACCATCGTCTGTTAAAACCAGATATAAACAATATCCAGAAACACTGCCACCACCTCTGGGCCCGAGCTCTTTTATGATGGACTGAGGCGAAGTGGAAAATTGTCTTAAGGTCTGATGAATCAAAAGTAGAAATTCTTTTTAGAAAATCATGGACACCACGTCCTCCAGGCTAAAGAGGAGAGGGACCATCTGGCTTGTTATCGGTGCACAGTTCAAAAGCCAGCATCTGTGATGGTATGAGGGTGCATTAGTGCACATGACATGGGTAGCTTGTACATCTAGGGAAGGCATCGTTAATGCTGAATGATGTATACATGTTTCAGAGCAATATGCTGCCATCCAGACAGGCCTCCCTTCTTTCAGCAAGATGATGCCAAACTGCATGGCTATGTAGTGAGAGAGTCTGGGTGCTAAACTGGCCTGCCTGTAGTCCAGACCCGTCTCTCATTTAAAACATTTGGCACATTATGAAGCGCAAAATATGACAAAGGAGACCCTGAACAGTTGAGCAACTAAAACTGTATATCAGGCAAGAATGGGACAACATTTCTATTTCAAAACTACAGCAATTGGTCTCCTCAGTTCCCAAACGTTTACAGAGCGTCGTTAAAAGCAGGGCTGATGCAACACAATGGTTAACATACCCATCCCAACGTTTCTGAAACATGTTGCTGACATCAAATTCAAAATGAGCAGATATTTAAAAAAAAAAACACTCACTTTCAACATTTGATATGTCGTCTTTGTACTATTTTCAATGAAATACAGGGTTTCCATGACTCAGGGATCCCAGCAGTAATTGAAAAAAATAGAGGAATGTAAGAAACTATCAGCAGGGGTCAAGGGGGCTGCAAGCCCCCTGAAGCTGTTGAGATTTTAACATTTAAAGATGCTATAGAACACATTTTTTACATAGATTTAACATAGAAAAGCAACAGAATGTAACAATAATGTGTATCTATTTGATGGCATATTGTAATCAATGACATAAGTGGCAAAAAAAATTGTTATTTATAAAAATTAGATGAAAATGTAGCTTTGAAGAATACACTTCTTCTAACCCGGACACTGTTCCGCTATCTCTTTTATGGACGATATCTTTTTTTCCACGACATATTCAGGGCTGTGAAATTGTAAATAAGAAATCCGAGTTATATGGTGCATTCTGAGCATTTCCTGCAAGTAAAAAATTGATCAACAAGTAAATATTTGACTAGTCTTGGTCTTCATTTTGCCATATAAAATACCGATCAACAGGTTTTCTCTTAAAATGAAAGATCCATGTAAAATACCTTGAAATATCTAATAAGTGCCTATGTATTTTATCTCAATCAAAATAAAAGTAAAAAGTGTAAACAATTTAACCCTTTGGTGACTGACCCCTTGAAAATGGTTCCTCCAGGAACTATGACTTTTCAGTTGTCAAGACAACAGAAGAACTAAAATACAAAAACAGAAAGATACGTCACAATGCTCTTGTGCACAAAACAAAATGCTCTTGTATTTTAGTTTTTCCGTTGTCTTGACGACTGAAACGTCATCGTTCCTGGAGGAACCATGTTCAAGGGGTCAGTCACCAAAGGGTTAAAGAAATGTTAATAAAAGAAAAAAAACTTTGATAAGCCTTTCAAAAATGACTTTGTGAAAAATCATGCTCAATATTTAAGTGAGAGATACCTGTTGTCTTCCAAATTACACTTAATTCTTGTATTATGTCCTGGCTTTTTCCAAGAACCTGTCACAATGTCACTTGTCTACAGAGCAAAATTTTTAAAAAACTAATGTTTCTTATCTAATATATTATTTACATCTTTTCTTTTACTTCTGGCTCCTTCTATTCCTCTTTGCATCACTCCCAGCTATTTCTTTCAATTCATCTTTCAGTAAGGCTATTAGTTATTAGTTCTATAGTATTCCTCTATTAAAGCTATTTATAAAATGTTCATAGTCTGTCAAACAGCATCTAATGAAAGTCTTTTAATTTTCTTTTCTTTAACACCATCTCTCAGTTTTGCAAACTTGTTCTTTTTCATCTTTTCCTTCAGTCTGTCTGTGTGTGTGTTCTTTTCTAGCCCTCTTTGCATCTCTCTCAAACACCTCCTTAGCTTTCCTTTTTGATGGCATCTTAACTATGTCTGATCTTACACCCTTTAAGTACAAAATTCATGTACGCGGTGCCAGGTCACGCAATAGCTATTTTTAGCTCTGTCATTCGCAGTCAAGACGTGTGCCACGCTCAGCTGGCATAAAACTCCGCGAGTCCGGCTGTATTGAGCCGCCGGTCTCGTGCAAGGCGATTAAAACCGACTAGACCCCCCAATGATTTTTAATGCAAAAACAGACGTTTTGTGAAGATGATATTTTTCGCGACAGAATCCGTGGAAATTTCACAGCCCTGCATATTGAATTAAGTTCAACGCATTAGAAACAAACGCACGAACGGAGTTAAAACACATTTTCTAGCAAATGGGCGCAGCCATATTGTTTTCTCGTTCTATCGCGTACAGTCTCGCGGTATTTACATCAATTTAACTTCCGAGTGTTCCCGAATGTCAACGAGAACAAACAAAGCTGACAAAAACATCGCTAAACAAGAAAACCAAATCAGTACGTATTCTGCTGGTCATTTTACTTAAACATTTTTAACGGATATACAAGAGATTTAAAAAAAAAAAAACACTTTGGCTAGAAAAATAGCGGAATTCCGCTAAATAGCGGACGTCTGGGATCCTTGATGACTTGCAAATCTTCACATTGTTTTTATTTACAGTTTATACAGCATCCCAACTTTTTTGGAATTGGGGTTATAATGCCTTTATACAGTTATATATGCACATGAAACCTCACCACAAATAAAATTGCAGGACAGTGCAGCATGTCTTAGCAGTTTCATTATATTTGCATTTTTTTTCAGGGTTTGCATTCATTTTACAGTGCTGTATGATAGCATAAGTAGCTCATAGAGAGAAACCTTTAGGCTATCTAACATAACTATTGATTGTACTTACATTTTTGCAACCTCTTTCACCAGCTCTCGGCAGGTCATTTCCTTCATCTGTTAAAATAAGTAGGACATTTAAAAGGAATTAGCCAGCCTAGTGAACAAGCTTCATCTAACATTTCACACTTCCAACAAGAACTAATTGTGTCTGGGAATACTGGCATATACGGTTCCTTATTCCTCAGAGTTACATACAGTATATTTGATCGGAAAATGCGTATGCGCAAATTCCACAATCAGTTTCCTTACAGTCTGTACAATCAAATTGGAGTCTGGTCAGTGTGTGTGTAAATTTATACATAAATTAACTGAAAAATCCTTGAATAGGAGTTGCATAATTAATCAATATTGATAGTCAGGTATAATTTGTAGAGTGAGTAGTACAAATAAAAAAAAAATAACGTTAATCACAAATTATACATACAAAAACATACTAAAATTTAGGTCATGGAGTTTAGTCTAAGCATGTAATTTGTAAATGTGAATCAGAGGGATATGCACAGATCTTTAACTCAGCTGAATAATAAGCAACTTTATAAGGAACACCATAAAGTGCTGACAGTGCATATGGAAACACAGCTCAGCTAAATTCATAAATCAATCAATCAATCAATCAATCTTTAAATCTGACCTATTCAAATTTTTAAAAATGAATAAAAAACCTAACTATAGTGTGTTCACACAGCTACTCGCATATAAAGCTGCCCAGGACCTTGTTTTCATGCAGCAGAAGCTGATTAATCACTCACGCTCAGATCACTGCTCATTTTTGACAAGTTTCATGAAACAGGATGCAAATTTGTCTGCCATTTACACTTCTGTGCTTGTTTACATGCAACTTTAATGAATAAGGATCTAGGATTCACATGATCACTGATAAGCAGTGGAAACCCACCTGAAGTTTCTCAATTTCTGTTTTTGCAGCTTGCTTGGCTTTTCCAATGGCGCAGCCCCAGTAACCCTATAAACAAACAGGGACGCAATGTTAATACTTGAAGCAAAGCTCCATACCTAAGAGAATATGGTAATGCATCAACCTGATTTTTGATGGCTTTTGTAACCATACTACGCATGTACGTGTACCACCCCAGGGAACCCGATCATAAACGCAAAGCAACGTACTTGACCACCGGACAACGAAATCTGTATCTTTATTTACATAAGATAGATGGGTTTTGGGGCGGCACGGTGGTGTAGTGGTTAGCGCTGTCGCCTCACAGCAAGAAGGTCCGGGTTCGAGCCCCTCTCTGTGCGGAGTTTGCATGTTCTCCCCGTGGGTTTCCTCCGGGTGCTCCGGTTTCCCCCACAGTCCAAAGACATGCAGGTTAGGTTAACTGGTGACTCTAAATTGAGCGTAGGTGTGAATGTGAGTGTGAATGGTTGTCTGTGTCTATGTGTCAGCCCTGTGATGACCTGGCGACTTGTCCAGGGTGTACCCCTCCTTTCGCCCGTAGTCAGCTGGGATAGGCTCCAGCTTGCCTGCGACCCTGTAGAACAGGATAAAGCGGCTAGAGATAATGAGAGGAGAGGAGACATTTTACAGAAATTTTTTTCCCCCTCATAGCAGGCATCGTATGCTTTTTTTACTTTAATGATTTCTTACTCTGCACACTCATGTAAACATAATTACTGGCTAGTTCAATAGCAATTATGAGCATCTTTCCTTAGTTGCCGACAATCTAAAACTACCACGGATCGATATCAGTTCTTAACTATATGCTAATGATATAAAGTGAAAGCGCTGGTTCACTGCTGTCCACCAGGCACCCAGCAGTTTCACACCATAATAAATGTCGTGGTGTTTGTGGCACATGGCATGTTGTGTCAAAGAAAGGAATAAATGTGTGTTCATAACTGTGATGTGTATCTCATTATTGGTGTCACTGTCACAAGACAAGGCAGCAATTTATCGATGTGAAACACACTACACTACACTGCACGACAGCTGCTCCGATATTATTCTGTTCAGGTTGATTTTGTGCCCTTGTAAATATTTTGCTCAAACTCATCAAGAGCTCTGCTTTTAGGCACTGCCTATATAATATAAATTTTGTAAAACTCAATTTATGCAGACTCTGTTTAAGGCATATGAGGAAAAGCTGACACCATCTTACGTATGAAATCCCCGATGGGTCCACCATGTACAGCTGGGACCCATCATCTTCATCATAAGAGCCAAGGATGAAACTAGAATGGGGGGGGGGGGGAACCACACAAAGTATCCTTTTCAAATCTCCAATACTTTTTTAAATGTAAAAAAGTCTACTACTTTTATTGATATTGTTGCATGATAACCCTGTTTTGTATTCATTTTACCTACCTGCATCCAAAAGGGCGTACAGCGCTGTATAATGTGTAGGCATGGACGTACATGGCGACTCTGTCTGCTAGATGCTTTTTGGAAAATGAAAGAGAAGTCATGAGGAAATTAAATCATGGCCAAAAGCACAATCCTTTTTTTTTTTTTTTTAAATTAAACAGTGCAAGATGTGAAGGAATAAAGCAGGGGTTTGTATGGGATTTTTGGATAATAATAATAATAATAATAATCATCTCCCTTTAAAAGCATTATGCAAGTTATACAACCCAACTATAACCACTGCAAAAAAGTTAATATTTGAGACTCTAATACTGGGAAATGTTAATAACAGCACTGCCTTTTACATCACAGTAATAATGACTGAAAGCTGTGATGCACATTATCTATCTTACCTTCAGAGGGATGTCATGGCCATAGTTGGAACGGAAGTTGGACGCCTCTTCCCTTGCCACTTCAGCAAGAGATCTAGCATCTGCAAGCAGCCCTGCAACAGCCTAAAGACAGCGCAAGGAGTGACGTGTCATACTAAAGCACTAAACTTGAAGAAAACCTACATCAAGTCACAAAGATGAAAGACTTAATAAAAATGTCCTAGAATGCCACATGCTTTATTCCTCCATAGCAGTTTACCAACAATTACAATTTTTATTTATTAAATAACACATTGCAAATTAGTTCCTGTTAGTACTTAACATTATATCAGCTATAAACTCCCATTCCTTCACTTGCAGCAGCTTGTTCCAGAGAAATCGCAAAGCCCTCCAGCTTTACCTCCGATTGTTATAAAGTGCTGACACTGGAGATTCCTTCCAGAAATGTTAAACAAGCATCTTGTTACGGAAAGTTTAACTATAATGATTAGATGGGTTTCCTGGGTGGTGTAATGATTAGCACTGCCACCTCATACCAAGAAGGTTCTGGGTTCAAGCCCAGCGGCCGACAGGGGCCTCTCTTTTTTTTGGGGGGGGGGGCATTTTTTTTTTCACCTTTATTGGATAGGACAGTGTAGAGACAGGACAGGAAATGAGTTGGAGAGAGATCGGGGAGGGATCGGGAAATGACCTCAGGTCGGAATCGAACCCGGGTCCCCGGATTTATGGTATGGCACCTTAGCCACCTGAGCCATGACGCCCCGACAGGGGCCTTTCTGTGTGGAGTTTGCATGTTCTCCCCATGTCTGCATGGGTTTCCTCTGGGTACTCTGGTTTCCCCCACAGTCCAAAAGACATGCGGTTAGGTTAACATGGGGCAGCCTTAGGCTGAGGTGCCCAGGCGCTGTTAGTATGGCAGCCCACTGCTGTGGGTGTGTTCACTGCTTCAGAGATGGATTAAATGCAGAGATGTGCGATGAATAAAGAAGTTGTTCTTAAATATTTAATGTTTTCATTCCCCATTTTTAGGTCTTTGATCATATAGTGTGTCTGCTATACAAGTTTACCTGAGCGAGTTGTTGTTACTATAGAAACAACAACGTATTGGGAACAGCATTAATATTAACTTGTCCATAAACCTGTCAGGGTGGCACGGTGGTGTAGTGGTTAGCGCTGTCGCCTCACAGCAAGAAGGTCCTGGGTTCGAGCCCCGGGGCCGGCAAGGGCCTTTCTGTGTGGAGTTTGCATGTTCTCCCCGTGTCCGCGTGGGTTTCCTCCGGGTGCTCCGGTTTCCCCCACAGTCCAAAGACATGCAGGTTAGGTTGACTGGTGACTCTAAATTGACCGTAGGTGTGAGTGTGAATGGTTGTCTGTGTCTATGTGTCAGCCCTGTGATGACCTGGCGACTTGTCCAGGGTGTACCCCGCCTTTCGCCCGTAGTCAGCTGGGATAGGCTCCAGCTTGCCTGCGACCCTGTAGAAGGATAAAGCGGCTAGAGATAATGAGATGAGATAAACCTGTCAGGGCTGCACTGTTATACAAAAAAAAAAAAATCTATACCTCCTGACCAAATTCAGGAATTAATCAGTGCTGTGGTATAAACACAGACTGTAAAAATAAATGGACAAAGCCTCCAACACAACTCACAGGGTTTCTGAAGAGCGGGTTTGAAGCTCAAATAAGGAGGCTACAAGCATTGCCATCTTGGCAGCGCCTAACTCCCAGCTAGCCCATAAATGGAAAATAGTACAGCTGGAACACACCATGGATATTATTTCTATGTCAAACTTCAAAATGTAATTTTTTTTTTAGTCGCTCAAGCTGTCAAATTGTCAGTCTGAGCCTAATTTACTGAAGGGAAGACGCAAACTTCATCGGCAGCGACTACAAAAAAAATATTGAAAGGTAAGTACAATCTAATGAAGCAAATTAAAGTAACTTACAGGTGTAGTAGTGTGTAAAAGTTGTGTTTGCATGGAAAAGCTCTCAGACGAAAATAGACAAGGCTGCATGAAATATTTATTTCTGAAGTATTCTGAGGTACGTTCTGCGGTAATGCCAGCTAGCGGCTAACGATATGACAAGCCCAGCTGTCACTCAAATTAGCTCCGCCCCTAGTTCTGCATAAATGTATGGCTCAATATAATTTAAACTCCTGAATTATATAAAAATTTACCCCTGTACAGTTGTCATGAAGAAGGAAATTAGCTAGAGACCTAAACTGTTTTCTGTACCAGGCTGTAAACATTTGTTTTCACTGTACAGTTGGACATGTTAAAGGAGAACTGAAGTCCATTTTTAAACTTGCTTTGTTTCTTAAAGTGCCATTCCACCATTGGATGTATTCTTTGGCATAAAATACAATGTATTTTGACAACATATATAAATAGTATCACTAGATAGAGAAATCTTTTAGCTTCAAAATGATATATCAAACATAATTTTTTGACAACGACAAGTATATTAATTTTGCGACCAAAGTCACCTACCCTTTTAATTTCCGCGCGTGATGTCATCGGCAGGTTCCCCTTCTTGTGTACCACGTGACGTGTGACGTGGCACATATCAGCAATGGCGGATAGAACGCGATAAAAATAATACCAATAAATCTAGCTAATACCAATAAATCTAGGTAACTGAAAGATTAACGCAATTTTTCGCAATTTTTTTGGCCCCCATATACGAGGAGAAATGACTCTCTCACTTTGGGGGTTTCCTGGTCTAAAAATAGACCGACACGTGGTACACAAGAAGGGGAACCTGCCGATGACATCACGTTTCACTACCGCGCGGAAATTAAAAGGGTAGGTGACTTTGGTCGCAAAATTAATATACTTGTCGTCAAAAAATTATGTTTGATATATCATTTTGAAGCTAAAAGATTTCTCTGTCTCGTCATGTCATAAAATATATTGTATTTTATGCCAAAGAATGCATCCAATGGTGGAATGGCACTTTAATTAACATGTTATTCAATGACGTTTTCGGTTTTAGTAACCTTATATCGTGACTCGTATTGGCAACTAATTGCAATTAAATATTATACTTATCGGCCTATTCGGTTTTTAGCCATGTTGAATTTAGTTCGTTTGGTCCACGGCAGGCGTCGCTTATCCGCGCGATCTTCATGAGACTTGTGCGAGACTTCGAAACGTTAAGTGTCAGCCAGGTGTCAGTGCTGCCATTTTGAAAACTGTTTTCCAAACGAAATATTGCACAAAAACAAGTTTAAATGACGATTACTGCCGACTTTTTTCAAACTTTCCTGATCGCTATCAAAACAAAACTTCCGGCTTGATTACGTCAGCATTCAAAAGAGGGGGAGCGTGCGTCTTTTGACAACATTTGCAGATGCTGGTCACTTTGATTTCCGCTGTACATTTTACTTCCGTCCTACGATGTCTCGCACAGGTCTCAACGAATCTCGTTTACGGCCATTGCTTTGACATATGGACTGATATATTACAGAGCGTATTTCAAACACTCAACTTGCTATAGCAGTGACAAAACAGCTGTCAGAAATGCATTCCTATAGTTAATAAAATGAGAGAAATAGAATTTTGATGAAAAAAAAATTTGCCTTCAGTTCTCTAACATGGGGTCTGTTGGAATTGACTCGCTTTTGGAGGCAGCCTCAAGTGGCCATTCGAGGAACTGCAGATTTTAGCACTTCCACATTGGCTTCACTTTTCAAGACTGGAGGTTGTGCGCTTGGGTATAAATGCACTTCTCTAAAAGTGAGGCAGCGCACACTGCCAGAAGTTAAGTAGTAGATCGCCGTAGTAGGAATGAAGACATCCACTACTACACACCAATATGCAACAGAGTGCAGAAAATCATGCATAAAGAGCACCAACAACCATGCAAACAACAAGGTCACATGATTTTATATGTTGCTTTGCTGCCACATGATTGGCTGACTGGCTAACTGCATGAATGAGTAGGGGTACAGGTGCTCCTATTAAAGTGGCTGGTGAATGTATAGCTGTGCTACGACCACTGTTACCCTCTCGATAGTTTCAGAACAAATACAGCACTAAGTGCCTTTAGATCATGAACATAACCACGCACCATGCCAACATGACGGTCGATGTTGAAAATACGCTTGTTGGAGCCCTCTTCGTACAGTTTGGACAGCACCAACTTCTCTACACCAAACACTACTCCATCTTTGCAGCGGATTCCAATAGCTGTGCTGCAGGAACAAGTGAAAGGCAATCAGCATGCTGCACATTTATCTGATAAAAATGTTAAGAAAGGTGAGCAGGAAAGGCTTTCCATCCAGTAGCACTTACCTGCTATTTTCTACTGCTTTCATGGCATACTCTACTTGAAATACCCTGCCATCCGGCGAAAAAGTGGAGGCAGACAAGTCATACTAGATTGGGGTTTATAAAAATAAAAAAAAAAAGGGTTTAATAATGCTTAACAAACAGAACAAATACTGTACATGGTTCATAAGTTAACTCAAACATAGAGCATGTATTGAGTATTATAGTATTTTCAAAGCAAAGCACTCTATTGTTCTGGTTAGCATGGTCGCCTCACAGCAAGAAGGTTCTGGCTTTGAGCCCAGTGGCCAACGGGGGCCTTTCTATGTGGAGTTTGCACGTTCTCCCCGTGTCTACGTGGGTTTCCTCCAGGTGCTCTGGTTTCCCCCATAGTCCAAAGACATGCAGTTAGGTTAACATGGGGCGGCCTTGGGCTGAAGTGCTCTTGAGTAAGGTACCTAACCCCTAACTGCTCCCCGGGCACTGTAGTGTGGCTGCCCACTGCTCTGGGTGTGCACACGCGCGTGTTCACTGCTTCAGATTGGTTAAGGCAGAGGATGAATTTCACTGTGCCTGAGTGTGCATGTGACAAATAAAGGCTTCTTCTTCCTTGACTTCTTATTATTCCCTTTTTTCTTCTAACCAATTTTCTGCAAATAATTCAAAAACTGATTAATGTAGGAACTTTGTACAAACTTTGTTGCGTAGGTCTTGTTAATGACATTTAAACTGTTATTTTTACTCTTACAATGTTGAAGAAAAACCCAGTTTAAATAAATAAATAAAAATGGGCGGCACGGTGGTGTAGTGGTTAGCGCTGTCGCCTCACAGCAAGAACGTCCGGGTTTGAGCCCCGTGGCCGGCGAGGGCCTTTCTGTGCGGAGTTTGCATGTTCTCCCCGTGTCCGTGTGGGTTTCCTCCGGGTGCTCCGGTTTCCCCCACAGTCCAAAGACATGCAGGTTAGGTTAACTGGTGACTCTAAATTGAGCGTAGGTGTGAATGTGAATGGTTGTCTGTGTCTATGTGTCAGCCCTGTGATGACCTGGCGACTTGTCCAGGGTGTACCCCGCCTTTCGCCCGTAGTCAGCTGGGATAGGCTCCAGCTTGCCTGCGACCCTGTAGAAGGATAAAGCGGCTACAGATAATGAGAATAAGATAAATAAAATGTCCTATTGAAATAAAAAGTGGAACCTTCATGACTAACATCCTGTAACTCAACAGTCAGTGGTCACTGCTGCAGGTCTTTCCGTCTCTCTCCATCTTCCCCGTTTATTTCATTTCTTTTTCTCCATCTCTCAATTATTCTTCATTCTCTATCTATCTTTCCATCTCACTATTCCCAACTTTTTTAAATTATTTGTCTAAACTCTTAAGAACCTCTCTCTCACACACACTATCTTTTCCATTTATTTAATTCTCTCTATCCTTAATTATTCACTCTTTCCATCTCTCACTATTTCCAACTCTCTTAAATTCTGTGTCTAAACTCTTTATATAATCTCTCTCTCATATACTCCCTCCCTCTATCTATCTTCCCCATTTATTTCTCTCCATCCTTAATTATTCATTCTCTATCTTTCCATCTCTTTCTTAAATTCTTTGTGTCTAAACTCTTTATAGCCCCTCTCTCTCACACACCATCTATCTCTCTCTCAATCCTTATTCATTCTCTATCCATCTTTCCATCTCTCACTATTTCCAACTCTTTCTTAAATTCTTTGTGTCTAAACTCCACCTCACACACACACACTATCCATCTTCCCCATTTATTCAATTCTCTATCCTTATTCATTCTCTATCTTTCCATCTCTCACTATTTCCAACTCCTTAAATTCTTTGTGTCCAAACTCTTTATAACCTCTCTCTCTCACACACTCTCTCTCTCCCCATCTATCTATCTATCTATCTATCTATCTATCTATCTTCCCCATTTATTTCACTATCTCTATCCTTAATTATTAATTCTCTATCTATTTCAACTCTGTGTCTAAATTCTTAAGAGAATCTCTCTCTCACACACACACACACACACACACACACACAATTTTAGCTTTGCAAACACGAATATTTCTTTCAGGAAATGCAAATCTAGTTATTTTTGCATGTTTTTATTCTTACTACTACTACAGTAGATACTGAGACTAAATATTCTATGGTTACAGCGAACCTTTATCTGCCTTTTGAGAAAAGGAGGATTACTTTCACTTTTGTTAGCCGGTTAGCTGTGTGTCACTGGAGCTGAGTGCGGGGAGTTTAGCTAGTCATTCACTGTTAGCAGGCAGTGACTCAGCAGAGGCACAAACGAAAATAAAACCCAGGGTTCACGAGAAACACAGAACTAACATTAAAAATCTCTCTGAATATTATTATTAAAGCTCTACTATAACCGCTAAGAGAGCTAAAAAGTTTCTTTCTGCACTGAGGCAGCGGTTCAGTCACACTGAGCTGCTCAGAGTGAAAGCAGCACACCTGAACACACTCAACATTCAAAACTGAAGCAAATACAATATAAACACAACAAATATTCCGTGTAAACTCACCCCGGTCCCAATAGAACTCATTTTACTCTGCGCCTGTACACTGTAGCTCACCACAAAACACCGCCGAGCTAACTATAACATCTGCTAACGCTAGCGGCGAGTCCTGACTGAACCATGCGTCACGCAATAAGGACGTCTCTGATTGGACGCAATATCGACCAATCACGATGCAGTTAAAATGCTCCAGAGATGTGAAGTCAGCTTCTTAGACCATGACAGAATTCAAAACACAAGTCTCTGGGCTTTAAATTAACTTTTTTTTTTTTTTAAACATTTGTTAAATCCAAACCTCTTTGTCAGTAACTTGAAATGTCTATCCATCCATTATCCATTTATTCTGTACAGGGTCGCAGGCAAGCTGGAGCCTATCCCAGCTGACTATGGGTGAGAGGCGGGGTACACCCTGGACAAGTCGCCAGGTCATCGCAGAGACAACCAACCATTCACACTCACACTCACACCTACAGTCAATTTAGAACCACCAATTAGCCTAACCTGCATGTCTTTGGACTGTGGGGGAAACCCACGCAGACACAGGGAGAACATGCAAACTCCACACAGGAAGGCCCCCGTCAGCCACCGGGCTCGAACCCAGAACCTTCTTGCTGTGAGGCGACAGTGCTAACCGTTACACCACTGTGCTGCCTTCACTTGAAATGTAATAAAGTTTTTTTTTTTAATAATTACAATAATATTAAAAGGGGCGGCACGGTGGTGTAGCGGTTAGCGCTGTCGCCTCACAGCAAGAAGGTCCGGGTTCGAGCCCCGGGGCCGGCGAGGGCTTTTCTGTGTGGAGTTTGCATGTTCTCCCCGTGTCCGCGTGGGTTTCCTCCGGGTGCTCCGGTTTCCCCCACAGTCCAAAGACATGCAGGTTAGGTTAACTGGTGACTCTAAATTGACCGTAGGTGTGAATGTGAGTGTGAATGGTTGTCTGTGTCTATGTGTCAGCCCTGTGATGACCTGGCGACTTGTCCAGGGTGTACCCCGCCTTTCGCCCGTAGTCAGCTGGGATAGGCTCCAGCTTGCCTGCGACCCTGTAGAAGGATAAAGCGGCTAGAGATAATGAGATGAGATGAGATGAATTACAATAATATTAAAAGGGGCGGCACGGTGGTGTAGCGGTTAGCGCTGTCGCCTCACAGCAAGAAGGTCCGGGTTCGAGCCCCGTGGCCGGCGAGGGCCTTTCTGTGCGAAGTTTGCATGTTCTTCCCGTGTCCGCGTGGGTTTCCTCCGGGTGCTCCGGTTTCCCCCACAGTCCAAAGACATGCAGGTTAGGTTAACTGGTGACTCTAAATTGACCGTAGGTGTGAATGTGAGTGTGAATGGTTGTCTGTGTCTATGTGTCAGCCCTGTGATGACCTGGCGACTTGTCCAGGGTGTACCCCGCCTTTCGCCCGTAGTCAGCTGGGATAGGCTCCAGCTTGCCTGCGACCCTGTAGAAAGGATAAAGCGGCTAGAGATAATGAGATGAGATGAATATTAAAAGGTCTCTGCACATATAAATACAAGCACACATATTTTCATTGTTAGCTACACTATATGGCCAAAAGTATGTGGAAACCTGACCATCAGATCCATATGTGGTTGTGGTTCTTCTCCAAACTTTTGCCACGAAGTCAGAAGCACACAATTGTCTATAATGTCTTTGTACTGCTGTTACATTACAACTTCTCCTTGTTGGACCAAACCATGGCAATGCCCCTGTGCACAAAGTGAGATCCATGAAGCCATGGTTTGCTAAGGTTGGAGTGGAAGACCTCAAGTGGCCTGCACAGAGGCCTGACCTCAACCCCAATGGGATGAACCTGTGGTATGAACTGGAATGCTGATTGCAACCCAGGCCTCCTCGCCCAACATCAGTGCCTGACTTCACTCATGTTCTTGTGGCTGAATGGGCATAAATCCACAAGCAACCTTCTAAAATTCAGTGGAAACTCTTGCCAAAAGAGCACTGCTGCACTGCAGCTGTTATCAGTTAGCAGAATCAGAAACAGACTTTAATGGCCAAGTACAAAGAATTTGTCTTTGATTACGCAGTAGCTCATAGTATACATACGTGACTATAAACATTACACACTATTACAATATAGCACATATTTCTACCAGAGTTTAATTACATTGCACACGCACACACACACACGTACACACGTATACGCAACGGTAAGAAGTGTTTAAATTGCTGAGTGCAGCCGGTGGATTAGAGGTAGTCAGATAGGTGAAATTAAGATAAATAAAAAGGGGAAAGCAACTCCATATGAACAGCATGCCTTTGGAATGGATGTTCCACAAGCACATAATGGGAGCCATGGACAGGTGTTCACATACTTTTGGCCATACAGTGTGTAACATATTCTGAACTATATCCTGGATAAAAACTGATCGCACATTGCTGATGGAAAAGGACTTACTGATTGTGTTCACTACTGAACTGCAGTCAGCATTCACAACCTAAAATACATCTGTAGATCAGACTGGCAAATATCTCAAATTCAATCTGATACCAAGCCAGTGTTTTGGAGAAGTACCAGCCCTGATACTCATACACAGTCTAAAAAAATAAGCACTTAAACTTTATATCTGCCTCACAGCTCCTGGGTCCCAAGTTCAATCCAGATCCTGAGTGTCTGTGCGGTGTTTTGCAGGTTCTCCCCATGCCCAAGAAGGGGCTAATATCTCATCTGAGGTTTATTCCCACCACACAGCCAGTATCCCAGCGATAGGATTCCAGATGCAACATGAACCCATCCAAAGTAAAGTGGTGATTGAAAATGAATGGATGGAGGAATGAATGAATCTTGAGATATTACAGACATTTCATCCACATTCAGGAATACAATATATCTGCTGTTCTAAGTGCACAGTGTTGAATTGCCAGCTAAAGGCTTATTTTACTCTAAAACTATTTCTGACAAATTTTTCTACAACTCTATAAAATTCTTATTTTATTGGGTGGTATGGTGGTGTAGTGGTTAGCCCTTTCGCCTCACAGCAAGAAGGCTCTGGGTTTGAGCCCGGTGGCTGATGGGGGCCTTTCTGTGTGGAGTTTGCATGTTCTCCCCGTGTCTGTGTGGGTTTCCTCTGGGTGCACTGGTTCCCCCCCAGTCCAAAGACATGCAGTTAGGCTAACATGGGGTAGCCTTGGGCTGAAGTGCCCTTGAGCAAGGCACCGAACCCCCAACTACTCCCCGTGCGCTGCAGCATAGCCGCCCACTGCTCTGGGTATGTATGCATGTACACTACTGTTCAAAAGTTTGGGGTCACCCAGACAATTTTGTGTTTTCCATGAAAAGTCACACTTTTATTTACCACCATAAGTTGTAAAATGAATAGAAAATATAGTCAAGACATTTTTCTGGCCATTTTGAGCATTTAATCAACCCCACAAATGTGATGCTCCAGAAACTCAATCTGCTCAAAGGAAGGTCAGTTTTATAGCTTCTCTAAAGAGCTCAACTGTTTTCAGCTGTGCTAACATGATTGTACAAGGGTTTTCTAATCATCCATTAGCCTTCTGAGGCAATGAGCAAACACATTGTACCATTAGAACACTGGAGTGAGAGTTGCTGGAAATGGGCCTCTATACACCTATGGAGATATTGCACCAAAAACCAGACATTTGCAGCTAGAATAGTCATTTACCACATTAGCAATGTATAGAGTAGATTTCTGATTAGTTTAAAGTGATCTTCATTGAAAAGAACAGTGCTTTTCTTTCAAAAATAAGGACATTTCAAAGTGACCCCAAACTTTTGAACGGTAGTGTATGTTCACTGCTTTAGATGGGTTAACTGAAGAGGACGAATTTCACTGTGCTTGAGTGTGCATATGACAAACGCTTCTTTTACAATCAATAAATATCAATATTTCTAGCTTTATTTCTGTTTATTATATGCAAAGTTGATAGGCTTATCCTTATTCACCAAGCCTAAATGAATAACCATGTAATTATTGCCACAATAATCTCAGGTATAACAGTGATGTCAGGGGCGGCACGGTGGTGTAGTGGTTAGCACTGTCGCCTCACAGCAAGAAGGTCCGGGTTCGAGCCCTGTGGCCGGCGAGGGCCTTTCTGTGCGGAGTTTGCATGTTCTCCCTGTGTCCGCGTGGGTTTCCTCCGGGTGCTCCGGTTTCCCCCACAGTCCAAAGACATGCAGGTTAGGTTAACTGGTGACTCTAAATTGACTGTAGGTGTGAATGTGAATGGTTGTCTGTGTCTATGTGTCAGCCCTGTGATGACCTGGCGACTTGTCCAGGGTGTACCCCGCCTTTCGCCCGTAGTCAGCTGGGATAGGCTCCAGCTTGCCTGCGACCCTGTAGAACAGGATAAAGCGGCTAGAGATAATGAGATGAGATGAACAGTGATGTCTAATGTTTATTATGAAAGGCACGAGTGTTTTACTGGGAAATACGCCACTTGTGTTTTTCATACAAACTACATCAGGGACATTAACATATTTTCCAATTTTTGTGAAGAAATCAATGAACTGTTTTGATAAATTTGGGTACATTTTGTTTGTGAACGTGTCTATATAATGAAAATAACATGTTGGCTTGATGACATGAAGTTTATCTTCCCGTGTTGAATAACTCATTTTTCATACGAAATACCTTGTGGGTCCGAGTGACATTTCACTCCCATTTAGTCACTCCCAGTGTTTTCCTGCTGACTTGATGTGTGTTGTCAAAATGGTGAACCGGTTCAAAATTTAAATTCTTTTGATTAACTTGTGTAATTTATTTTTGTGGACGTGTCGATATAACACAGGGTGTTTCAAAAAACCGTGATATTATTTGAGATGTAAATATCCAAGAAACTACATAGTCTAGGCAAATGAAGCTGAACGGGCTTAACGTTGAGTAATATAAGATTTATTCCTCAAAATTTGAATGACAAAGTCAAAAAGGTATGTGGATTCCATGAACAATTTCACAAATTTTCAATATGCGCGCTGCCTGAGACACACAAACACAGACAGCCTTCGTCTTTGAACTTTTTGTACTGTGTCCAAATCTGCATTGCAGTTGGTGCTTTTTTAGAGAATTCTCTCATAAATGCATGCTGCACAGTCTTGTTCGAGCGTACTCTAACACACAAAACGCCTTTTCTTTTCCAGTGAATGGCATTTCTATACCTAAAAAGATAAAAACAAAAAACATTAAACATAAAATTTTGACCCGTTTCTACACACACTGTTCAAATTTGAGGTCAACTGAACGAGAATTGGCAAAGTTATTAGACTGTGAAATGATGTCAAATTTTTTGAAAACACCCTGTATAAAGAACGTTACATGGTGGTGTGAAGATATGAAGTTTATCTTTTTGTACTGAAAAACATTTCACTCGAAGATAAACTTCATATTTTTCATGCCACAGTGTAATATCCTCTATATATATTTATATGTGAGGGCATGCTAAAGTGTACCATTCTGCAAATGACAATTATCTACTCATACTTTAAAAAACATGTCTTGATCACTGTGGATTGTTTAGTGGAATCATTGTTGTCAAAATAGTAACTCTATATTTCCACCCACACACTGTACAGTACGGTTCGGAATGTTTCCTTGTTGTTACGTGCAATATTTCTTAAAACCAAAAAACCATCAGAAAGCGTGTCAGAAATGGAATGCAAGTTTTAATTACATAAGAATAAAAAGGAGTAATTCAGAAATACACATCTTTCACTTGTAACTCAACATTATTCATTCATCAAACTTGGTACAGAAATATAAAAACAGAACAGATAAAAAGGCCAGCATATGCACTGCCACACCACACAGATAACGGAGAAGTTGTTTACTTGCACTCAAGTATGGCTCATTACTGCGCTACGTTTTATCCATAAAAATCATTACCATTGTGTGTGCATTCTTTCAAACTTACAACCATCTACATTTGTACAGAATATATATGAACCCAAACTGCATTTCTGTTGCATTTTTTTAGTTCATGCAATACAAAATATTCCTACTTCTGAGCATGTGGTCATTCATTAGCAAGTTCAACTCTCAACAACAGTAAGGCTGGAACAAATATCATCAAACCCGCTGCCGTGTTGCACTTGGTTGCTTCCAAGTCAAATGATGCGACTCCGTAACGACAAGGCTCAGCTAATCCCTGAGACACGTTGGGCTATCAGCAGCTAAGTGTCTGAAATCATTTCTGATCGCGCTTACAGGGTAGAACATCTCCGACACCACTCAGCTGTGCCTCATACAGGAGGGTAACAGGAAAACAAGTCCCTCTTCCATGTATCCATCCAGGTAGCAGTCAAGATATTTCATAGAGATCAAGTAGCAACAAATTCTTCCATAGGCACAGGAGGTAGGTAGATCATTGGTTCATTTTGCAGGCATGAAGGACTGAAAGAAGCTACGAAAACCCATGAAACCCTTATGTGCTAAACTAGGAAATTAATACCCAAGAGCTTTTGGTGTTCCCCAGAGATATCAATGCACTGACCAAGAAGTCTCAAGCCAATGACCTCTTTTCTATGCATTTTGAGATGAAGTAAAATGTTCCTGGAGGATAAGTGGTTTTGCTGTGATATCTCAGTGTGTTTAAAAATGTATTTATTTATAATAATAAATAAATGCAGGAGTTCAAAATGAAAGAAAGAAGAAAAGGTCTGGCTATAATTTGTGCCCCAAACCACATTCTCTTTTATGCAATCAAAGTTAATGCAAGTTAGGCATAAAAGGAAACTGTGATTTAAAGAAAAGAAAAAAAAAGGGGGAGACATAAAATGAGAGGCAAAGGAAAACAGACAAGAGCAGGTGTGTTATCAAGTATGTGGCAGTGTAAAGCACTGATTATAGTTGTGTTGTGATAATTAAATTAAAGCACAAATGTCTCCATTAATAAAAAAAAAAGGATTATTATTATTATTATTATTATTCCAGTCTTCTGACTCTTAATCAGACTATCGATATGGGCTTTGAACCAATCTTCATTAAGCTTCCCAGCATCTTAGTGAATGGTTTCGAGGTGACTGACCCCAGACACATGCAAATGCAGAATATAATGGTGCAGAATAAAAACACATCTGAAGGTTTTATATGCAAGTCACAAAAACAAAGACAGACAGAAGTGTAGAATTTTGGAACTCAACACTGGTGCTGTACTTGATTTATAAGACTACAGCTTTAAAAGAAAAAAAAAAGGCTTCATATATGTGGGATGTTTGCGCAGTGGGACTAGTGATTATGAGTTCACTTCCCTTCTCCTATGTTAGATCTGCAGCACGAGGCCAGCAGCGGAGATGTTGTCTCCTCCCCCAGCAGTCTGATACACTTCAGTGCACACGAGTACAGGAGCCACACAGATCTCATATTCATCCTCAGTCCAGCATGAGACAGGCCGGGATTCCTGCAGGGGAATTCTCTGGCTGCCTTCCCTCCTGCTTACAGAGAATGACTCGTCCATGATGAGGCGCGCCTTGCTGGGGTCGATGTCAACTGAGCCGCACACGTGCCGGTTGGCGGTGAGTGAAGCTTTGGCTGCGGCTGACATGGTGTTCTTCCACTGAGAGCCCCGTGTGACGATCAATGCCTGGAAGGCCAGTGTGTGAACGTGTAGCCTGGTGAGGGGTCGACCGCGACCGGCCTGCCTACGCCTGAGGTTGACAACACGGTAAAGCTCACGCATCTGGTCCAACACAGTAGCCACACGGGGGTTGGGGTCAGACAGCACGGTCACAGTGCTGCCACGTAGAAGGCTTAGCAGGTTGGGCAGCTCCTGCTCGTTCATGCCCAGAGAGTCAGCATGAGGCAGAACAAGCTCTAGCAAGTCTGACATCAGAGCCTCATCAACAAAGCTGGCCATTTCAAAATGCACGCTAGTCTGAGATGATGCTGAAGACAGCAGCTGAGCCAGGCGACTCAGTAAAGCATCACGCTCTCCTGGGGGGGGGGTTAAATTATCAGTTTATGTCCGACACTTGTCACATGCCTCATAAACACTGAGCAAAAACTCAAACATCATTCATACATACAATGAAAGTAACACCTGGTAATATTTTTACCTGGAAAGCATGATCTGAAAATCTGTCTGAACTTATAGTCTTTATAAGACACTGAAAGACCAATATGTTCCAGAATCTCATCTCATCTCATTATCTCTAGCCGCTTTATCCTTCTACAGGGTCGCAGGCAAGCTGGAGCCTATCTCGGCTGACTACGGGCGAAAGGCGGGGTACACCCTGGACAAGTTGCCAGGTCATCACAGGGCCGACACATAGACACAGACAACCATTCACACTCACATTCACACCTACGGTCAATTTAGAGTCACCAGTTAACCTAACCTGCATGTCTTTGGACTGTGGGGGAAACCGGAGCACCCGGAGGAAACCCACACGGACACGGGGAGAACATGCAAACTCCACACAGAAAGGCCCTCGCCGGCCCCGGGGCTCGAACCCAGGACCTTCTTGCTGTGAGGCGACAGCGCTAACCACTACACCACCGTGCCGCCCATGTTCCAGAATAATACGTTTTATTCTATCCACATTCACTGGATATGAGCAATCGTGCGCTCCGATTGGCTACTCTACTACTAGGTTATCAGCTCATATACCGTGAGTAGAGAAAAACAAAATGGTGGAGCGTGTTGCTGAACCAACTGAGGATGAAATAAAAACTCTACTTGAAAACAAAGAACGCATCTTTTTTTTTTTCAAGAATAATTATAGCATTTTTCACAAATTGCTCCTGTCATTTTGCCAGGTTGTTTACATTCTTCATCTTTAAGCATTAAAATTCATTGAAATTTTTTTAGACTGGTTCAAAAGCTCAAAGAAGCTTGAAATTTACGCAACTGAAATGTCCAAGGAAGAATTAAACAAGTGTCTAAAGCTATTCTCTACCTCGACACGACAGCACTTTCTACAAAAATAAAAAAAACCACAATAACACTAAAGTCAATTAGTCCAGCCATCAATAGGTTTTTAAGAAGTCCGTCTAAGCGGAAAGGATTTTGTCGGACGTTTTGTATGAAGTTTTATTTATTAAAATTTGCAAAAAATAAAAATGTTCCGTTTCTCAAAATCCAGTGAATGTGGATAGAATAAAACACAGTTATTCCACTCACTCAATCTCGTCATACATGGTTTACAGCCAAATTAGCGCTACGCGCCTCGTCGGCTATCAGCTCATGTACGAGTCGATTTCATGGAACAACTGTTAAATATGCTGAAGGTTTCTTTTCTCCATGTAATGCACTCATCTCTAGACCGCCCAAATTAGCCCAACCCAAACATCGTCAGTATGACAAAGGTCTGGGGGAGTATGCAAGTTCAGCTAATCCTGCTTTTGCTCTAGGGCATGATGGTAAATCACAAAAACAACAAGAATTTTTTCCCATGGTCACTAAAGGATTACAGAAGGCTATACACTCACACCAAGCAGAACTGACCATTATACCTGTAAGCCAATATTAATTCGGTATTCAATAATTATTCAAACCTACTACAGCATTAACATTATAAAAGCATGGATTTTCCATACATTAGCCTTCACTACTGAATAACAAAATATTCAACAGTAGAGGCTGAAGAACGGCAGTAAACCAGGAACATGAATACAGAAAAAAGGAACTCGTTATCTTGCAGCAATCTGTATAAATATAAAGTGCGGTGTATTTCTGGCATTTAAAAAAAATTCATTCATTTCTAACGAACAAAACTAAGGATTAAAACTCATTTGATTCCTAACGCTTCCTTTCTTCTCTGTCCCTTCTAACTAATAATCATGTTATATGCATGAATCACTGAGCTCACCTTGCTGAAATGGAAAGTTGTCCATCATCTGAAGGCCTCCCACCACCAGCAGGTCAGGCTTAAAGCCCTCGAGCTTCTTCTCAAACTCCTCCATCGAGTCCAAGTATGGGTTGTGGTCATCACTGTGGATTATATACCTGTGGACAAGAACCGAGAACTGGATTTCAGAGCCAATGTCACTACTCTCCAGCAGTCAAAGGAAGCCAATTAGCTGATAAAGCTCTTTCAAATAAATAAATAAATAAATTCTTCATGAAAGAACCAAGATCATGAACAAAATAACTGCCATTTTATGTTAAAGGGCTGATGACACGAACATGACTCTATGCAATTTCTTAAATAAACTATACAACACGGCAAACATGTTAGATTTCTGTTATAATTACGTGAAAAGAAGCTGTTGTTACGCGAATATCCAACTTTTAATTGCACAGCCCAAGAAAACTGGGTCCGTGGCTCGCAGCCATGCTGTGACGTCAGCGGAAGAACACGCTGCGGTTCACTGGCTGTTCTACTCTGGTTCTACTCAATGGAAATGGCGCATGAAATCGCCGGTGAACTCTCTAGTGTTAGCTCTTCCTCTTCTGGGAGTCTAGAATTGTGTTGATCTCTTCCGAATAGAATCTATGATAGCCTACCCTCTTTACCCTTTGCCTCTCGTTGCTAGGCGGCAGTTACATGAAAGCCGCAAGCTTTCACAAGCAAATACATGACTGATATCACGCCGACTTTATGATTACATTTATGATTATCATGTAGAATCTATAGCTCTACGTACCTTTATCTTATGTCGTTTCACAACACATGTTCTGACAGGAGGACTGTCTTTGGATCCGGCATAGCTACTAGTAGACCCCCTCCGGAATACTGGCAGTGTTGCCAGATTGGGAGTTTTCCCGCCCAGTTGGGCAGTTTCTAGTGCATTTTGGTGGGTTTTGAACATATTTTGGGCTGGAAAACGTCAGCAGTATCTGTTGCCAGATACTGCTGACGTTTTCCAGCCCAAAATATGTTCAAAACCCACCAAAATGCACTTGAAACCGCCCAACTGGGCGGGAAACCTCCCAATCTGGCAACACTGTGTAGGCACTGCTGATGGTAGCAACACACGTTTGTGCTGAACTGAACACCCAAGAGATTCCTTTAAGCTGGGAAGGGTGTCAAAACAATCCAAATCGAAGTGTTCAGAGCACAGGACGGATACTGGTGAGGGCTCCCACTTGTCACAAGTGCGCCTGACTTGCTTCACCCACTTCGCATGCAGCTCGGGATCTCTGGGAAACTTGAATAAACTTACCCCATCCTTGTGGGTTTTGGAGCAAAAGCCGGCAACACAACGCAAAGGCATAATAACTATATTATATATATCTAATAAAAATACTAATAATGATAAACTGAACACCTGTCGCATCAACAACAAACTGGTAAGTTAGGAAGAAGGTTCTTTCGCTGACGTCATATAGCTCCTCCTCCTCCTTCGTCTCCTGGGTGCTGCAGCCCCGTCAAATTTGCCCAAATAGCCGCGTTTATCATAACTTGTAAAATAGGCGCCTTCGTGAATTAATATATGGATCATCGGGAATTACTTTTTATGTTATAAAACATCACCAAAGATGTCAAAAACGTGTCATCAGCACTTTAAATTGTAATCATAATAGTGAGCCATGAGCAGGGAGTTAAAATAAACCTCTTTAAATGGACACTAGTGATATGTTAAATAATTAGTCACGGCAGTTTGCAGTTTTTCCTGCCAACAGTGGCCCATAAACTACTCATGGTTGAACATTGATGGTGATGAACACATTCTATGCTGTTCAAAGCTCAGAGTTATTCAAAGTTCAGCGTAAGACAGCGAAACCCAAAACCTCATTTATCATTCAACCTTTTCATTTAAATTAGTTTGCTGCTTTTCTCATGTTTCTTTTCTCTTTCCACTAGGAGACTCAAAGTACACCCGAGATCACGTTGTATAACAGCTATGGAAGTCGGCCATAAAGACAGATAAGCCGAATAGTGTCCAAGCGTAAAAGGTGCATATTTAAAGGGGAACTGAAGGCAATTTTTTTATTCTCAAAATTCTATTTCTCTCATTTTATAAAATGTAGGAATGCATTTCTGATCGCTATTTTGTCACTGCTATAGCAAGTTGAGTGTTTGAAATACGCTATGTAATATATAATCAGTCCAGATGTCAAAGCAACGGCCGTAAACGAGATTCGCTGAGACCTGTGCGAGACATCGTAGAACGGAAGTAAAACATACAGCGGAAATCAAAGTGACCAACATCTGCCAACATTGTCAAAAGACGACGAATGCATTCTTTCGAATGCTGACGTAATCAAGCCAGAAGTTTTCCCTGTGTCCGAAATCGCTCTCTACTAGAGCTGGGCGATAAATCGATTTTATCAATTAATTCGAATTTACAGTTAAGGACAATGTGTTTTTATGAAAATCGGTTTTCTCTCAGTTTTAACGTCCGCCACCGACGCTCCCCTCCGCGCATGTGCAGAACGGATCGGGCAGCAGGGACAGATCGGGCACGGACACTGTAGCCCTCCTCCCGTGCGCTTGCCATAGACACACAAACAACATGGCAGCGATTGAGGGAAAGCCGCAACTTGCGGCCAAGAAAGGAGTAACTTCCTCCGTGATCTGGAATTGGTTCGGTTTTGCAGCGTCGGACGCAGACCAAACAAGTCCTCGTTGTAAGGTGTGTTTGAAAATGGTTGCTTCCAAAGGAAGCAGCACGACGAATTTATTCCAACACCTTAAACAGAAGCATGCAGCAGAGCGGGAGAAGTGCTGCTCCCAGCCGAATGAACACAGCCGCAGCACGAGCGCACCATCCACAGTGAAGCGAGCAACCGTCCCTGGCACATTTTCAAACTGTGTGCCTGATGATAAGAATGCGGCGCGGTGGAAGGCAAATCACAGATGCTATCACGATGTTTATTGCAAAAGACATGGTGCCCATACATACGGTGGAAAAGTCGGGATTTTTTTCCTATTTTGTCAGTTTTATTGAAAATGACACAATTTTATTCATTATTTATTTTTTTCACGGTCCAAATCCTGCGCTCTGATTGGCTGGCGAGCGGGTCCGTATCCTACAGTACGGACCCCAGTTACGGACCTCCGGCGACTCGCTCGTTCACAACAACAAACATTTATCTTTTTTTATAAGATTTATTTATAAGATTATCAAAAATCTTATACATTTTTTGCCAGCATTTCTCAAGAGAATAGCATTAATTTTACAGCATGGATAGCGATAACGACAGTGTTCACAGCGAAAGCGAGTTTTACTACCCTGAGGAAAAAGAAAACATTTCAGGAGAAAGCTAAAAACCTGTAATTTGCTAACGCCGAGCAAAAACATGGCTGAATCCTGAATGACTCAGTTCTGTATAAATAGGGGATTACATAGGCGGCAAAATGTATTTTTTTTTTCCTGCCATGGAAGTGCACTTGTATACTGAGAAGGAAGCCATTTGCATTACTGTGAATGAGGATTCAAAATGGCAGCTCGCCTCGGTTTTCCCTTTCAGGTACTCTCATTTTCTGTTAGAATTTGGTAAAGAAAAAAATATTATTTACCAGCTTAAGGTCGGTCCGTATGGGGAACAAGATGGCGTCGTAGAGTGAGCAGCACTGTTCGGCAGCTCCAGTGGCTATCTTTATCTTTTTTTTATATAAATACGTGTTTGTATAAAAGACATACGAAACAACTGCGAGGGAGGTACCCTAATATGAACCTAGACACTTATTTTGGACAAAAATCGACTATGGACAAAAAATTGATGAAAAAAAACGAAGAATACTCCTGCGAAATCTAGCCTGAGAGGTGAGCAAACGAGGGCAAGCGCTATGGAACCTAGCATTGTCCAGGCTTTGGATAATTTATCAGATAATCTCATGAAAGCTATCGACACGAAAATCTCCACCGTACTAGATGCCATTAAAGAACAGACCTCACAAATTCAGTCTGTTGCCACACGCATCGAAGAGGCTGAAAAACGAATCCTCGATACTGAGGAAGCGGCCACAGCCTCAGAAGCTAGGATAGCATCACTTGAAAAGCAGGTTCGTGATATGCTTGAACATGTCGATGACTTGGATAATCGGGGTCGCAGGTGTAATGTGCGTGTCGTTGGCTTACCGGAGGATTCAGAAGGGAAAGATCCAGTGAAATTTTTAGAAACATGGATTCCCGAACACCTCCAAATGACGACGAAAGGCAACCGCGTAAAGCTTGACCGAGCTCACAGATCCATGGCACCAAAACCCGGCCCGAATCAGCGTCCAAGGCCACTGATTTTGAAGTTCCACAACTTTCGAGACAAACAGCGAGTAATGGAGGCGGCAAGGTGGCTGGGATCCCGTGATCAAGATGGCTCTACATCCAGGGAGCCCAAGATCTCCTTTTTCAACGACTTCTCGGCTGAAGTGGTACGGAGGCGCAGGGCATTTGATGATACGAAGACACGACTGAAGAAACTTAACGTGGCATATGCGTTGCTCTATCCGGCTACTTTGAGGGTGACATTGGACGGAAAACAGACGAGATTCAATTCTCCTAAAGATGGCGCATTATTTGTACAGTCGCTGGAGGAGGGACGCAGAGGTAACGTTAGGTCGAGCCAGAGCAATGAGTCTGAGGATGATAAAGTGGACACTGATTAGCCTGGTAAATTTGTAAGTAGTACCTCCCTGCTTAACGTTAACAAAAACTCGTATATTTTATTTGTCTAGCCACAGTGAGTGTGCTGAAATGTTTTTTTTTTCTTCTTCTTGGGTGTTTTTTTTTTTTTACTATTCTTATTGAGGGTTCTTTTGTTGTTGTGTAGGCTAAAAGCGCCTCAATAGTGGCTTTACTTATGGTGAGAGATGAGGATTGGATGGCAAGCTATTTAAGCTGGCCGAGGATGACGTTTAGAGTTCCCTGCAGGTTAGGTAGCAGGGATATCCCCCGTGAACTTTTAAGTTGGACTTGTTTTTCTTTGTATGATAGTTCTTTGTTACACTATCAGCAGTGTTTCTCTCTTGGCTCAGTGAATGCATTATGTTTTTTTTTTTTTTTAAACGTTTTATGACACATGCTGGGCGGCACGGTGGTGTAGTGGTTAGCGCTGTCGCCTCACAGCAAGAAGGTCCTGGGTTCGAGCCCCGGGGCCGGCGAGGGCCTTTCTGTGCGGAGTTTGCATGTTCTCCCCGTGTCCGTGTGGGTTTCCTCCGGGTGCTCCGGTTTCCCCCACAGTCCAAAGACATGCAGGTTAGGTTAACTGGTGACTCTAAATTGACCGTAGGTGTGAATGTGAGTGTGAATGGTTGTCTGTGTCTATGTGTCAGCCCTGTGATGACCTGGCGACTTGTCCAGGGTGTACCCCGCCTTTCGCCCGTAGTCAGCTGGGATAGGCTCCAGCTTGCCTGCGACCCTGTAGAAGGATAAAGCGGCTAGAGATAATGAGATGAGATGACACATGCTCAGTATAGGTTATTATTTGTGCAAGCTTATGGTTAAAGTCAGACAATATGTCAAATGATAAATTGTGCCTCTGTACATGGAACATAAAAGGGGTTCATAATCCTGTTAAAAGAAGAAAAATTTTGACCTTTTTGAAAAGAGGTAATATTGATATTGCTCTCTTACAAGAAACGCACTTAGATGATGAAGAACATTTAAAACTGCAGCGGGGAGGTTTTGCACAAGTTTTCTTCTCTTCATTCACTTCAAGGAGTAGAGGGGTAGCTATACTGGTAAAGAAGAACTTACAATTTTCAGTACTAGATTGTGTTAAAGATAAAAGTGGCCGATATGTTATTGTTAAGGGTGTTATACAGGGCGTGACCATCTCTATTTTGAATGTATACTATCCTCCTGCTCACCCTTCGGACTTCATAACAAAAGTGTTTTTGGATTTTTCTGCTATTCAGTCAGATATTGCCATTGTAGGTGGGGATTTTAATTGTTTATTAAACCCAATGATGGACAGGCTCCCCCCCTAAAGCTATGCCTGTCTCACCACAAACTAAAGCTCTCAGTGCAATTTGTGAGGAACTCGGATATGTAGATGTTTGGAGAGCTCTTCATACTACTGATAGAGCATATACTTTTTTTTCTGCTCCCCATGGCTGTCATACTAGAATTGATTACTTTTTTCTATCAAGGCTCTCTTTGCACAGAGCTCTGTCCTGCTCTATTGGCAGCATCTTGATTTCTGATCATGCTAAAGTGGTTTTGGATCTCTCCATTAAAGGAGTGAATAGTAGGGTGAGATGCTGGAGACTGAATACATCAATTTTGAAGGATCAAACTTCACAGATTACTTCACTACGGAATTTGGGTATTTTTTGACTACTAATTCCCAGTCCACAGATAACTCAGCTTTACTTTGGGAAACTACTAAAGTGTTTGCTAGAGGGTTAATTATTGCTTTTTCAGCCAGTAAAAGAAAACAAAAAAGGGAGAAGCAAAATAAGTTAATGGTGGAACTCAAAACTAAAGAAGAGGCTTATGTAGCATCCCCATCCCCTGCTATTATGGCAGAAATAAATGCAATAAAAATAACCTTAGACAATCTTCTAACACAAGATGAAGAGATCAAAATTCGATTTATTAGACAAAGGATGTATGAACATGGGGACAAACCTGGAAAGTATCTGGCTTATCTCACCAAGAAAAGAGCGGAGTCACAAACCATTGCAGCCCTTGTTGATGCACAGGGCAATCTCATATATGAGAATAAGCTTATTAATGACACTTTTAAGATATTTTACCATAATCTTTACACTTCAGAGCAACCATGTGGTGTATCTGTATTGATGGATAATTTTTTTTGCTCCATTGGAAATGCCCACTGTATCACCAGAGGATAAGCTTATTCTTAACTCCCCTGTTTCCAGAGAAGAGGTGATTAATGCTATAAAAGTACTACAGAATGGGAAAGCCCCAGGACCTGATGGGTTCTGTGTTGAATTCTATAAAGAATTCTCTGGCTTATTAGTGGATCCATTGGTTAGCATGTTTAATGATGCATTCTCAAAAAACGAATTGCCCCAGACATTAAGAGAGGCAAATATCTCTCTCATTCTTAAAAAAGGGAAATGTCCAGAGGCATGTGGCTCCTATAGGCCCATATCCCTTCTAAATGTTGACAAAGATTTTGGCAAAAGTTCTGGCCACACGCCTTGAGGGTTTATTACCAAAGATCATAAAGGAGGATCAAACTGGATTTATTAGGGGACGAAACTCTTCTAACAATGTCAGGAGTCTTCTGAATATCATTCAAGTTTTTAAAAGATGGCAGATTGGTGGTTTGGTGCTTTCTCTGGATGCAGAGAAAGCGTTTGACCGAGTTGAATGGTCTTATTTATTTTACTGTTTAGACAAATTTGATTTGGGAAATAATTTTATTAGATGGGTTAAGGTCCTATATGATAACCCTCAAGCAGCTATTCTAGCTAATGGTATCAGGTCTGGCAACTTTTCTGTATTTAGAGGTACTAGACAGGGTTGTCCCCTGTCCCCCCTTCTTTTTGCCTTGGTCATAGAGCCATTGGCAGAGGCCATAAGGACAACACCTTCTATTCATGGTTTAAAAATAGACAAGATAGACCATAAGATAAGTCTTTATGCAGATGATGTCTTGATCTATGTTGCAAACCCGGAAACATCAATACCCATATTACTCAATGTTATTGACTTTAGTAAATTTTCTGGATATAAGATTAATCTGACAAAATCAGAAGCCATGCCACTTGGGAGTCTTAAGTCAGTTCCTAATGTGCTGCCTTCTTTCCCCTTCAAGTGGTCCCCAGGGGGCTTTACATATCTAGGTATATTCATAACCCCTGAATTTCAACAAATGTACAAAGCCAACTTTGTCCCACTATTTGAGAAGGTGAGACAAGATCTGGAGCGTTGGAGTTCATTACCAATCTCCTGGCTAGGACGCATTGCTATGATCAAAATGAACACTTTGCCTAGATTACTGTATCCTATCCAAATGATTCCAATTTTGTTTTCAAATGCAGTTGTGAAAAAGCTAAATGGCTGGCTTAGTGCATTCATTTGGAGCAAACGCAAACCCAAACTAAAGATGACTACCTTGCAGATGCCGCATTCTGAAGGTGGGCTAGATTTACCGAACTTTAGAAAATATCAAACGTGCCCATATGCGATATATTTATGACTGGTTCTTTGTCGACAACGGGTCTGTCTGGTTAGATGTGGAAACTTCTCTATCTAAATACCCATTAAGGGACTTGTTGTTCATCAAAAACTTTAAAACAATTAAATCACTCTGTGATAATATTATCACCCTCAATACAATTAAGGCATGGCGACTAGCCCGTAGGCTTGAAGGAAGGTCAAAACTAACATCAATTTACACCCCCATCTTGAACAATCCTGATTTCCAACCAGGATTGATGGATGCTGGCTTTAAGCTTTGGAGTGGCTATGGCATATATATGTTAAATGATCTATTCTCTAATAAGACGATAATGACATTTAGTCAACTGGTTGAGAAATACAATATTCCCAGACAGCATTTTTTCCGTTATTTACAGATAAGACACTATATATTACAAAGTACAACTCTCACTGATAACTGTGAAACATCTCCCCTGGAGAGAGTGCTGTTTGGAACATATGGGAGGATGTCTATTAGACTACTTTATGGAGCTCTGCGCACACTACCAGCTGTAGGCCTACAGGAGCTTAGAGAAAAATGGGAGACTGAGCTCTCCGTTACAATAAGAGATAATGAATGGCATGATATGTGGACCTATGCTAAAGCAATTTCAGTTTGTAACCAGGCTAAATCAATACAGTTCAAGATTTTACATAGAATGCACATATCTCCTAACCGCAGACATATGTTTAATCACACTTTGTCACCAATGTGCCTCAAATGTAAAACAGAGATTGGTACTTTAACTCATTGCCTATGGTCATGTCATAAACTGCAGAGCTACTGGTCAGATGTTGTAACGGAAATGGAAAAGATACAGGGTGTGAGGGTAGAAATGGAACCTATGTCTCTTATTACGGGTCTTCCAGGCAGATTTGTGATGTCAAGGAATCAGAGACTTTACTGTATTCTAACATACGCAGATAGAAAAAATATTCTATTGCAATGGATCAGTGATAAGGTGCCTACTATTAAGGGTTGGCATGATGTATTGTTTGGCATGGTACCTCTAGAATATCTTACATGTGTAATACACTCAAAGTCAAACCAGTTCTTTAAGGTTTGGGAACCATATCTGAATTTTTTAGACCCGGATGTGTCTGATATTATGTTACAAGGATTTTTTGAAAGGTAATAGGAAATTGCTTGATGCTGTGTAACTGTCATAACTATGTTTTTGTAATAATTATTGTTTTGTGCATGTAGCTGAGCCGTGTTGTTGTGGTTGTGTGTTGTTTGTTTGTGTGTCTTTTCTAAAGTGAAAACCAATAAACATATTTCTAAAAAAAAAAAAAAAAAGGTCGGTCCGTATGGTGAAATACCGTGACCTCGGCCTTGAATACTGACCTCGGCCCAGAGGGCCTCAGTCACGGTATTTCACGATACGGACCTGCCAGCTGGTAAATAACATAACATATGTTTTTTTGAGGGGCCTTTTTTTTTTTTTAAGTTTGAGGGTGCATTGTATCAGTGCCAGTTTGAAACTAAGCTATGATGGAGAAAGCTTTCTAAAAGTTGCTGTATGCACTCACTATTTACAATGGCATGGTCTGCCACCTCATCTACAAGCTTGTTTTTTGGCTTCTTTTTGGTTTCTGGTTGCACTTTAACCCCAAAGGGGAAATTTAAGTGAAAACAAAATAAAGGTAAAACTTGTTTTGAACCATTTCTTTGGTCATCTGTAGTTTGATTTTTAGTAGGGGAGAAAAAAAAAACCTATTAAAATCGAAAATTGGATTTTTTGTGAAAAAAAAATCAAAGATTTTTTTTTAGGCCATATCGCCCAGCTCTACTCTCTATATAGGGCACTAAATAGTGGGGACGCCATTTTGTAGTGCTGTCCGAAACCTTAGTGAGGATTATGTGGGAAATACACCCAGTATAATATGTATTCATTATTTTGAAAACCCACCAGCCGCCTGATCTGGCACGTTGTAAATGTGCGACAGTAATGACGTAAATACCAGCGCGACTAGTCCTCATCCTATCGTCTTTCCAACTCTTCTCTACTCTACGTTGGTTTGAAGTCGTATGGAATAATCTCCATCACTGATGAAGCTGGCAAATCTCGAAATTAATCCAAATTGGAATGATACGGCGATCTGGCCGCTGTGTAAACAGTTTTCAAAATGGCGGCGCTGACACTTCATGTTTGAAGTCTCGCACAAGTCTCGTGAAGATCGCGCGGATAAGCGACGCCTCCCGTGGACCAAACGAACTATATTCAACATGGCTAAAAACCGAAAAGGCCGATAAGTGTAATATAATATGCCAATACGAGTCACGATATAAGGTTAATAAAACCGAAAACATAATTGAAGAACACGTTAATTAAGAAATAAATAAAGCAAGTTTAAAAATGACTTCAGTTCCCCTTTAACACTGTTCTTCAAACAAACTGCATTAAGAGCTGAATAGAGATCACAACGTTAATATTTTTGTGCAGTTGTACATAAACATTCAAGAAAGAACAAACCTTACAAAATAAATTTATAGATTTACTTATCAGCAAACCAAACCTACGACAGTCTAGTTGCTGTTATTACAACCCCAATTCCAAAAAAGTCACCACACTGTGTTAAACATACAGTGGGGCAAAAAAGTATTTAGTCAGCCACCAATTGTGCAAGTTCTCCCACTTAAAAAGATGAGAGAGGCCTGTAATTTTCATCATAGGTACACTTCAACTACGAGAGACAGAATGGGGGGAAAGAATCCAGGAAATCACATTGTAGGATTTTTAATGAATTAATTGGTAAATTCCTCTGTAGAATAAGTATTTGGTCACCTACAAACAAGCAAGATTTCTGGCTCTCACAGACCTGTAACAACTTCTTTAAGAGGCTCCTCTGTCCTCCACTCGTTACCTGGATTAATGGCACCTGTTTGAACTCGTTATCAGTATAAAAGACACCTGTCCACAACCTCAAACAGTCACACTCCAAACTCCACTATGGCCAAGACCAAAGAGCTGTCAAAGGACACCAGAAACAAAATTGTAGACCTGCACCAGGCTGGGAAGACTGAATCTGCAATAGGTAAGCAGCTTGGTGTGAAGAAATCAACTGTGGGAGCAATTATTAGAAAATGGAAGACATGCAAGACCACTGATAATCTCCCTCGATCTGGGGCTCCACGCAAGATCTCACCCCGTGGGGTCAAAATGATCACAAGAACGGTGAGCAAAAATCCCAGAACCACATGGGGGGACCTAGTGAATGACCTGCAGAGAGCTGGGACCAAAGTAACAAAGGCTACCATCAGTAACACACTACGCCGCCAGGGACTCAAATCAGTGCCAGACGTGTCCCCCTGCTTAAGCCAGTACATGTCCAGGCCCGTCTGAAGTTTGCTAGAGAGCATTTGGATGATCCAGAAGAGGATTGGGAGAATGTCATATGGTCAGATGAAACCAAAATAGAACTTTTTGGTAAAAACTCAACTTGTCGTGTTTGGAGGAGAAAGAATGCTGAGTTGCATCCAAAGAACACCATACCTACTGTGAAGCATGGGGGTGGAAACATCATGCTTTGGGGCTGTTTTTCTGCAAAGGGACCAGGACGACTGATCCGTGTAAAGGAAAGAATGAATGGGGCCATGTATCATGAGATTTTGAGTGAAAACCTTTCCATCAGCAAGGGCATCGAAGATGAAACGTGGCTGGGTCTTTCAGCATGACAATGATCCCAAACACACCGTCCGGGCAATAAAGGAGTGGCTTCGTAAGAAGCATTTCAAGGTCCTGGAGTGGCCTAGCCAGTCTCCAGATCTCAACCCCATAGAAAATCTTTGGAGGGAGTTGAAAGTCCGTGTTGCCCAGCGACAGCCCCAAAACATCACTGCTCTAGAGGAGATCTGCATGGAGGAATGGGCCAAAATACCAGCAACAGTGTGTGAAAACCTTGTGAAGACTTACAGAAAACGTTTGACCTCTGTCACTGCCAACAAAGGGTATATAACAAAGTATTGAGATGAACTTTTGTTATTGACCAAATACTTATTTTCCACCATAATTTGCAAATAAATTCTTTAAAAATCAGACAATGTGATTTGCTGGATTTTTTTTCTCATTTTGTCTCTCATAGTTGAGGTATACCTATGATGAAAATTACAGGCCTCTCTCATCTTTTTAAGTGGGAGAACTTGCACAATTGGTGACTGACTAAATACTTTTTTGCCCCACTGTAAATAAAAAAACAATGTGAAAATTTGCAAAATCATGGAAACCCTATATGTTTCATTGAAAATAGTACAAAGAGACATCAAGTGTTGAAACTGAGAAATTTTGTTTTTTGAAAAATATCTGCTCATTTTGAATTTGATGTCAGCAACACATTTCTAGAAAGTTGGGACAGGGGCGTGTTAACCTCTGTGTTGCATCAGCTCTACTTTAAACAACACTCTGTAAACATTTGAGAACTGAGGAGACCAACTGCTGTAGTTTGAAAGAGAAATATCCCGTTCTTGCCCGATATACAATTTCAACTGCACACGTATTTAAAAAAAAAAGGCTTCAACATTTGATATGTTATCTTTGTACTATTTTCAATGAAATAAGGTTTCCATGATTTGCAAAATTATCGCATCGTTTGTTTTTATTTATAGTTTACACAGCGTCCCAACTTTTTTGGAATTGGGGTCGTAAACGCTTTTTACGGTCTATTTAGATTTAGTGTTTGTGTGACCCATCTTCATTATAATCATATATTGCTTTTCTCAACTTATAAGTTGTTTCAAGTGGTGCATTTATCAAGCGTCATTTTCAAGCTCCGTCCCACTGCACAGATCGAGAACCTAAACCATGTAATTCAAGGATACAAAAGAAAACACCTTTATATTACGTGACCCTTTCATTCACAACGATATCGTTCTAGCCCCAGATATCCACATTTTCCAAACTGTATATTCACAAATGATGACTTCTCTTTTTTGTACTGTAATTAACTTAATGTGTATTTTTGTGTTATATTAAATACCCAGATTATCTGACAATGCATGTGTCCATGTTTATGAATAGAATTAGTAATGCCATGCCAAAATTAGACTTGTCACAGGATTCGGGCAAAGTACAGTAGTTTACATAACCTGTTTTTGCATACAGCAGGGAACGAAGCAGCTTGATTATTCAAAAAATATGCAACACTGCAGGAAAGCAACCTGAGCGAGCTATTCCGAAGTTCTAACCTCTTATGTTAAACACATATCAGCCTGATACAGGTGTACTTTAGCCACAAAGAAACTGTCCACTTTTTGTAATCGAGCACTCTTAACATACTTTAAAAAAAAAAACAAAACAAAAAAAAAAACACACAATCTGATTCTAATCAGAGCGTGACGCAAACTGCAATAAATGCTAGAAGCTTGCTGACCTGTTGGCTCTTCGGGAGGTGTACGGCCCCCATGTTGCCCCAGAAGGATACTCCAAGATCAGATGAATATCTGGTTCATCCACTGTGTTACCCGCCACTACAAAGAGAAGGCAGAATGACCACAAAACAAAGACACCAACAAGACAAACTCAGCTTTGTTTGCTGTAGTCATTCCAAAAGAGCACACACAAACAGCTGATGGAACACAAATGTTTAAGTTTCATTCACCGCACACTGAAGAATTAACCAACAGCAGAAAATGAAGGCAAAGAAATTACGTAATCCTATTTTCATATTATGGAGATGAAGGCAGTGGTGGAGTCAGTATCTGACCTGTGATATGTTCCGAGAGGTACTCGTTAAAGTCTGGGCTGAAAGTGCCCCCAAGCAGCACGTCACAGCCCTCACTCGCCATCCTGCCTGCCATCACCGGTGCATTACCCCCAACTGACCAGCGGTTTCCTGGCAACTCCCGAGAGGCCTCCACCAGCTGACTAAAGAGTGTGTCGTTTATCACAAACCTCCTAAAGGACAAGCATGAGTGAAAAGAAAACCAAAATCATCATCATTTTCAGTTCCCGTCAATATGAAGCACATATGCCTGGCCTGTATTCTTAAATCTAATTAATTCTTCTGTGAACTACCTTACTGGATAATTTTACTGTTCAACAGCCTATGAACTTAAAGGTCAACTAAGGGCGTATTCACACCTACGTTGTTTGGTCCGGACCAAACGACCAAACTTCCCTTGGTCCGGACCTTTTGGGTTAGTCTGAATACAAACCACCGAACTCTGGTCCGGACCAAACAAGCGGACCGAGACCGAGCTGCAAGGTTGGACTCGGTCCGGACCAAAGGAACCCTGGTGCGGACCTTTTGGAGGTGTGAAAGCAGACCGGACCTAATGCGACAGTTTTGCTTTTTTGTACCTCGGGAGCTTCCGTCGTTTGTCGAGCATTATGGGAAACAGAGTCTTGACACTCCACCGCAAAGTGCAAACACTGTTTCGGTTGTCAAGGGAACCTTACAACAGTCGTTCAGTCATTCAGACCAGTGGTAGGCTAGACTACAGAGTACAAAAAATGAGTAGGGGGCAAACGTGGGCCGAGGAAGAAACGCGTACCCTTGTGGATATATGGGCAGATGTCCACATATCTGAGCTTTTGGAGAGAACACACAAAAATGCCGACGTGTTTGCTGTATTCAGTGAGAAAATGAAGGAGAAGGGGTTCACGCGCTCCCCAGAACAATGTCGGCTAAAAGTGAAGAAACTCCGTCAGACCTACATTAAAATCAGGGACATTCTTTCAAAAAGTGGCGGTACTAGCGACTTGCGTAAAGAGCCAGAACTGTCACAACATGATGTGCGCTCATCAGCGCTATCCTCCGTGACTACTTTTGAACTTAACGCTTTGTGCGCGTGTCGTCTCTGACCAATAGCTGAACGACCTCAGGGCGCGTGGCTTTGTTGACAGATTTTGGTCCGCTTACTAAAATGTACAGTGTGAAAGCGAACCGCACCAAAATGGAAAAATAAAAAAAAACATTTGGTTCGGACCAAAGCAAGTGAACTATCGAACTATCCTGGTCTGAATACACTCTGAGTGGAAAGGCACGTTAAATTTTGTATGGTTCCAGAATTAAAAAGACTGGCTGATACAGTATGAAATGCTGGTATAGTCTCCATCAGCTGTAATTCAAACTCAAACTCTCACGGTTACCAGAGGACTAGCCCCCCACTGTAACCCTAGCTACTGTATGTAATAGGCGAGAGGCCGACAGCTACGGAAAACGGAGATCGGCGCCACCCTACGCGCCACATGGCGTGGAAAGGGACTTGATTGACTCCATCAGCTGTAATTGTATCCATATATGTAACGAGAAAAGAACAGAAAACCTGTTAGAACTCCCTTGTAATGGAAATATAAAGGCCTTTGCTGTTACAGTCAAACCTTTAGGCAAGACTTTTTTTTTTATGGAACAGTTTTTATGAATTCTCCACTCAAAGAGCCTTTATTAACTCAGCTCTAGATCTGTAGCTATAATTCTGTCAGTGCATTTTCAGAGGAAATAAATTGTGGTTTTGTATTAGGAAAAAAAAAAAATGTTGAGCTCATCATATAGAGATACCACAAAGACTTTAGAGAAAGTGTAAGTAACCAGAGTTGCTGTTTGTTGTATGGAACCAGCACCTGAAAGTCACATCGTGTCTCGTGTCGGTCTCATCCTAACATCCTTATTGTTGGTTCGTTCATTTGACTTACCAGGCTTTACCCTGATAAGGCCATGGTGGATCTGCACACTCGGTCACAATTAGGGGGAAATTCAATGTAGAAACTACCACCACCAGCATGTTTCTGGGAGGTGGAAGGAAACTGGAGAACCCAGAAGAAACCTACACGTACATGGGACAGCATAAACTTCACACAGACTGTAATCCAAACTCAGGACTGAACTGGTACTATGGAGCTGTGAGGTGGAAGTGCTACCATCAGCCCACCCTTAAGTATAAACAGTTTCGGTAACAATTTCGAGGATCTCATCATCTCTAGCCACTTTATCCTGTCCTACAGGGTCGCAGGCGAGCTGGAGCCTATCCCAGCTGACTACGGGCGAAAGGCGGGGTACACCCTGGACAAGTCGCCAGGTCATCACAGGGCTGACACATAGACACAGACAACCATTCACACTCACATTCACACCTACGGTCAATTTAGAGCCACCAGTTAACCTAACCTGCATGTCTTTGGACTGTGGGGGAAACCGGAGCACCCGGAGGAAACCCTCGCGGACACGGGGAGAACATGCAAACTCCGCACAGAAAGGCCCTCGCCGGCCACGGGGCTCGAACCCGGACCTTCTTGCTGTAAGGCGACAGCGATAACCACTACACCACCGTGCCGCCCAATTTCGAGGATATAAATCTAAAATTATTCACTAACAAAATTCAACAACTGGCTTAGGCTTTCAATTATACATGAGTTTCAAGTAAACAGGTTTTCAGTCATTTTCTCTGTAAGGGGAGACACCCATGTATTATAAATAACATGGATAAAGATTATGCATGACAGAGTTTCATTAACGTGGCATATGTTAATTATTTGCTGAAGGCAAGGTGAATATCTGCGACTCATAACGGAGACAAAGTCAAGGTTAATGTTCACCAATATCTACTGAGCCTGAGGCAGATCATTGTTTTAGTATAAAGACATAGGAGAAGATGTTATTTAACACATGCACACTCAAAAAACACAGTGAAACTCATCCTCTGCATTTAACCCATCTGAAGCAGTGAACACATGCACACACACACACCCAGAGCAGTGGGCAGCTATGCTACAGTGCCTGGGGAGCAGTTGGGGGTTAGGTACCTTGCCCAAGGCTGCCCTGTGTTAACCACATGTCTTTGGACTGTGGGGGAAACCCACACAGACACGGGGAGAACATACAAACTCCACACAGAAAGGCCCGTCGGCCACTGGGCTTGAACCCAGAACCTCCTTGCTGTGAGGCGACAGCGCTAACCACTACACCACCATGCCATCACAGGTGATTATTAAAAATAAATAAATAAATAAATAAAAAAGTATTCAAAAAAAATAATTTACTTCAAACTTCAGAAGCGGTATGCAAATGTAATGCATGCAGACTTGTGTCACTTATCCATGCCAACTTGCATAAAATACTTTGTTTTGAAATACATTACTTAAAAATAATAATAATAATAATAATAATAATCTCATCTCATCATCTCTAGCCGCTTTATCCTTCTACAGGGTCGCAGGCAAGCTGGAGCCTATCCCAGCTGACTATGGGCGAAAGGCGGGGTACACCCTGGACAAGTCGCCAGGTCATCACAGGGCTGACACATAGACACAGACAACCATTCACACTCACATTCACACCTACGGTCAATTTAGAGTCACCAGTTAACCTAACCTGCATGTCTTTGGACTGTGGGGGAAACCGGAGCACCCGGAGGAAACCCACGCGGACACGGGGAGAACATGCAAACTCTGCACAGAAAGGCCCTCGCCGGCCACGGGGCTCGAACCCGGACCTTCTTGCTGTGAGGCGACAGTGCTAACCACTACACCACCGTGCCGCCCCATAATAATAATAATAATAATAATTCCACCTTACATTTGAATAGTTTTACACCAAACTTCATAGCATCTTTAGTGCTTTTAGGAACAGCATTTTCTTTCATAATTTGTAATTCTTCCTCACTTACAGCAATGAAGCACTTAGCCGCCATTTTGCCGAGTCGCTCGAGGTGATTGGTCGAGAAATTCGGACTATTTCGTGATAATCAGCGTGCACGATTTCCAATAATCACCTCCGTATTTATACTAACATATTATTAACGCAACTCACGATGCGGCTCATCATGCAAACAAAAAATGTAAACGAATGTGTAACCTTCACATTCAAAACTTTTAACTTCAAATATGGATAAGAAACCCATCTTCTCCATATCTGAAATTAAGTTATTCAGGTACATCAGGAACAAGATCACAGATAACCTACAAGAGTAAGAGCAATAATTTTGCAAACATCATCTCTATGAGAGGGCTGATCATACCAACACCTGAAAAGACTTCTTACAATGACAGGAATTTGCACACGCTTGAAATTCGAGTGCTGTGTGGTACAAGCAAATGTGTGTGTACACAAACTAAAAAAGGCAGCTGCAGAAGACGATCTGAAAGTCAGTTCACACATACACAAATAACACACTTACTCAGAAGCTGCTCCCGGAGCGAAAAAGTAAGCAAAACTCTGAGTGAGTTGCTCCGCATCCTCAATGTAGTCATGGTGCAGAGGCTGATCAGTCGGTTGCAGTCCGATCTTGTTCAGCAAAGTCACACCATCCACAATAATGTCCACACAGCCCCCAAACCCTGATGATTAAAAGGAGTTGACATTAAAGGAGATGACACTGGGATAACAGGCATTAACTGGTTTCGCCAACTACATTGCTTCTGCTGTGTGAAGCCTATACACAAAGTATATCGTGTGCTGCGATGCATGCAAACAATGGCAGGATACCGTGTGCTGTGGTGCATGCAAACAGCAGCAGGAGATAATGATTATCTTTCACCATTATAGCCTTACAAAACTAATCGCTAATCTCACAGCTGCCTAATCTTTGAACCTGACCATCCAGCAAGCACATGGCCACAACGCAGCAACATTTTTTTGTGGTTCTAGGGCACAAGTTTCCAACCCTGACCATGGAGTAGCCCAGGTCCTGAACATTTTCTGCTATAACACACACACACACACAAATCCATATCTGAAGTTGTGTTAGAGCAGAAAATGTAGAATATTACGTTACATTACACTGATGGCATTTAGCAGATGCTCTTATCCAGAGCAACGTACAACATCCCAGAGCAGTTGGGGATTAGATGCCTTGCTCAAGGGCACTTCAGCCATTCCTGCTGCTCCAGGGAATCAAACCGGTGACCTTTTGGTCCCAAAGGTGTTTTAAAAAAAAAAAAACACTGCTCACTAATAAAGATGTAGCCTTCACTATAGACCCCTTTCACTGACGTCACCCGAAACCGGAAGTAAACAGACCCTGCGCCATTTTGGAAGACCAACAAACTCGTGATAAGGGGATAATAACGGCAGCGGTATGTGAAGCCACGAGAATAAAGTGGAGTGGCAAACGACTTAAACAAATCTGAGCTGTTTTATTTATGATTTATTGGCCCAACAGTAGACTTGAAAGAAACCTGTGTGAGACTTGGCAAAAAACTGTGGATATAATGGATAAGTCTGTGCATGATCTGCGGACACTTTGAGGTAAGCAAACGCAAGAAATTCAGATTTAAAACATGCTAAAGTGGCCCCAAGTTGATAACTGTATGAGGAGCAAGCCTCCCAGACTTCTACAATTTAATAATAATAATAATTTAGCATGGTTTGGGGCTTGCTCGCTGCTGCCAGGTTGGTTGTTGAGTAGCCTGACTGTTTTTTTTTTTTTCCTTGCGTGTGGTATCATTGTTGACGCGAGGTTGTTTTTTGAACATGCCAATGCGGACACGATTTCCCCTGATGAGTTATGACTTCAGACGCGATGCGTGTGTGGAGGTGTGGAGTCCGCGTGATATGTGCGTAAGATAGGCTTCTCATGTGTTTGGAGATCCGCGCTCCGAGACAAGCGCAAGCACACACACCCCCAAGGGAAAAAAAGGGGCCCCCCGAAAATATCCGCATAGTTCGAACACTGAGTGTAGGCACTGGGTGTAAACAACAAATAGTTTACAATGTCTGGGTAGCAAACAGATGGCAGAATTGGTGTCCGGTCCTCCTTATGTTTCCATTCTCCCTTGCCCCGAGTCTTATCATATGGGTCAAACCCATCTATCACAGCCAGTTTCTCCACATACCGTGCCCTTTCTGCAGCTGGTAATGTACTCACATAACCAGAATTATCATCCATCATGTCACTTTACTCTCGCTCATACTTTGTTTTATATTGTGAGTGCATGTACTTGGTCTTCCAATATGGCGCCTAACAAAATCTCGCGGCGCGGTGACGTCATGTGAAAGGGGTCTATAAGAGGTACCAGGCTATCTGCTGGAACCTCGTATAATGAAGGCTACATCAGGGGGCGGAACCTTTTCTTACAAAGCCCCACAGTTATGGAACAGCCTTCCAAGTAGTGTTTGGGAATCAGACACAGTCTCAGCGTTCAAGTCTATGCTGAAAACATATCTGTTTAGTCAAGCCTTCTGTTAATGGTGTTTATGAGGTAAAGGAGTAGATCTGGAAGGTCCTCAGACAGAGTGTTTTGGTAAACTGGGATGTATGGATGCTGTCAGTCCCCACTCACTTGCTCAGTCGAGTTTGTTGACGGTGTAGTGGCTGCTGCTTTATGTCCCGGGGCTCCCTCATGCCTGTGTTACCTTCCGGCTCTCCCCTTTTAGTTATGCTGTTAGTTTTGCCGGAGTCCCTGCTTGTACTCAGCGCGAAATGTATACTGTTCCTACTTATTCAGGTGACATTGGGCATACCTAACAACCTGTGTTTTCTCCACCCCCCAAAATCTGTCCCTCTGAGTTACATGTCAATCCTGGGATCGAGATGCTGACCTCTTCTGCTCCTCAGACCTGCCTGACCCATCCTGATGCCCTGTGTCTGGTTGGAGTCTCATCACATCGCTCCTATACAGGACTGCCCCATATGGACACTTGGAAGACGCTCTGGACTCTTACAGTAATGCTTTTATGGCTGAGGACTACAGTTGACTTGCTAACTTTAGGACTGCAGGTGTCATGAACAGTTTTGCACTCAAGTTTCCATCAATGAAGAGTTTATAACAACATCAACAAAACTGACTTCTTGTTAAAATTGTTAATATTATAGTCATGCTGTCTGTTGTTGCCCAAATGAGGGTGGGTTCCCTTTTGAGTCTGGTTCCTCTCGAGGGTTCTTCCTCATATCGTCTGTCTGAGGGAGTTTTTCTCTTGTCACCGTCGCCACAGGCTTGCTCATCGGGGATAGATTAAGGATAAAATTAGCTCATATTTTAATTAATTCAAAATTCTGTAAAGCTGCTTTGCGACAACGTTTACTGTTAAAAGCGCTATACAAATAAACTTGACTTAATAAAGACCAGGCATTTTTATTAGGTCCAAGCTTCTGAATACTGTAATTACAGTCGTCTTCTTCTGGCTGCTCTCGATTAGGGGTCACCACAGCAGATCTTTCGTCTCCATTGCTCCCTGTCTTCCGCATCCTTCTCTACCACACCTGCCACTTTCATGTCCTCTCTCACCACATCCATGTATCTCCTCTTTGGCCTTCCTTGTTTTTGTGTGCCTGGTGGCTCCATCCTCAACATTCTCCTTCCCACATGCTCTGCATCTCTTCTCAGGATGTGCCCATACCATCTCAGTCTCATCTCTCTTAGCTTAATTCCCAAGCTCTCCACATGTGCTGACCCTCTGATGTGCTCGTTCCTTATCCTGTCCAACCTTGTCACTCCCACTGCAAACCTTAACATCCTCAACTCCGCCACCTCCAACTTTGCCTCCTGTCTGTTCGTTAAGGGTACGGTCTCCAATCCATACATCACAGCTGGTCTCACTACTGTCTTAGACATCTTACCTTTCACTTTTGCTGGGACTTTCCGATCACAAACGACTCCCGAAATCCTTCTCCAACTGCTCCACCCTGCCTGCACTCTCTTTCTCACCTCACTATCGCAGCCCCCATTTACGCACACGGTCGAACCCCAGGCGCCCGAACTGGCGCGCGGTCGAACCCCAGGCACCCGAACTGGCGCGCGGTCGAACCCCAGGCACCCGAACTGGCGCGCGGTCGAACCCCAGGCACCCGAACTGGCGCGCGGTCGAACCCCAGGCACCCGAACTGGCGCGCGGTCGAACCCCAGGCACCCGAACTGGCGCGCGGTCGAACCCCAGGCACCCGAACTGGCGCGCGGTCGAACCCCAGGCACCCGAACTGGCGCGCGGTCGAACCCCAGGCACCCGAACTGGCGCGCGGTCGAACCCCAGGCACCCGAACTGGCGCGCGGTCGAACCCCAGGCACCCGAACTGGCGCGCGGTCGAACCCCAGGCACCCGAACTGGCGCGCGGTCGAACCCCAGGCACCCGAACTGGCGCGCGGTCGAACCCCAGGCACCCGAACTGGCGCGCGGTCGAACCCCAGGCACCCGAACTGGCGCGCGGTCGAACCCCAGGCACCCGAATTGGCGCGCGGTCGAACCCCAGGCACTCGAATTGGCGCGCGGTCGACCCCCAGGCACTCGAATTGGCGCACGGTCGACCCCCAGGCACTCGAATTGGCGCACGGTCGACCCCCAGGCACTCGAATTGGCGCACGGTTGACCCCCAGGCACTCGAATTGGCGCACGGTTGACTCCCAGGCACTCGAATTGGCGCACGGTTGACCCCCAGGCACTCGAATTGGCGCACGGTTGACCCCTAGGCACTCGAATTCACTTGGAGACAGCAAACCAGGAAGTAGAGTTGGTTAGTAAGGATGAGGTGAGGGCAGCCATAAAAAGAATGAAGACTGGGAAAGCAGTTGGACCAGATGGTATTCTGCTCTACTGAATACTGTAATTACAGTAGAGCAGCCAATTTTTAAGCTACAATTAAGGCAAATTACATCCAAAATAAATCAATTTTAAAAATGACATATGATATGAATGTAAAGTGGTGAAGTAGTGATGGAGTGAGGGTGTAAAATAACCTTCTCAGGAGATGGAGCCCATGTGTGCTGCTCACATCAAGACAACCAAGTACACTTGTGTTTTGCTGATTAAACTTCTTTGTAGGTGCATAATTAAATACACTGGTTATGTGAATAGAAATGAGAGAGAGAGAGAGAGAGAGCACAGGAGGAACAGTAGTGTAACATCAGAGAAAGTGTAGTTACCGACGGCCACTCTGGGTCTGTGGATGTTCCTGGCCCCAGCTTTCTGCTCAGCGCGCAGTAGAGAGGAGAGCACAGCGCCCAGCCGCTCATCCAGCACCGACTGAGGAGAGCGGAACCAGTAGGCGAGCAGAAGCGCGGTGAAAGACAGAACAGTGCCATATTTCACACTGGAGCGCAGCTCTACAGCCATCACACTCAACTCCGCTCCGAACCGAGCTGCCAGCTGAGAGACGACAGCGAAGCACACTGAGGGGGCGGAGTCGAGCCTGTGAACACGTGAACAAACTGTCCTGCGTCATATCCGGGTCTGTATTATTATAAATCGGTCGTCAGAATAAAAGTCACACGTCAAATTTGGTGTGTTTATTTTTTTGATCAAATGTTTTTTATTGTGCATCTTCAAGAGTACACTATATTGCCAAAAGTATTTGTTCATGTTTACCTGATATACCTCAAGTGCCCTTGACTGTTTGGTTATTTGAACCAATTTATGTGTGTGTTTATATATATATATATGTTTTGTCTACGTCTAGTTCATATCTAGAGTGTTTATACTGTTTATATTGTCTGAGTGTTTAGTCTATGTCTTGTTCTTATCTAGTGTTTATACTGTTTATTTATACTGTTTATATTGTTTGAGTGTTTAGTCTACGTCGAGTTCCTATCTAGAGTGTTTATACTGTTTATATTGTTTGAGTGTTTAGTCTATGTCTTGTTCTTATCTAGTGTTTATACTGTTTATTTATACTGTTTATATTGTTTGAGTGTTTAGTCTACGTCGAGTTCATATCTAGAGTGTTTATACTGTTTATATTGTTTGAGTGTTTAGTCTATGTCTTGTTCTTATCTAGTGTTTATACTGTTTATTTATACTGTTTATATTGTTTGAGTGTTTAGTCTGCGTCGAGTTCCTATCTAGAGTGTTTATACTGTTTATATTGTTTGAGTGTTTAGTCTGTCTTGTTCTTATCTAGTGTTTATACTGTTTATTTATACTGTTTATATTGTTTGAGTGTTTAGTCTACGTCGAGTTCCTATCTAGAGTGTTTATACTGTTTATATTGTTTGAGTGTTTAGTCTATGTCTTGTTCTTATCTAGTGTTTATACTGTTTATTTATACTGTTTATATTGTTTGAGTGTTTAGTCTACGTCGAGTTCCTATCTAGAGTGTTTATACTGTTTATATTGTTTGAGTGTTTAGTCTGTGTGTAGTTCTTATCTAGTGTTTACACTGTTTATATTGTCTGAGTGTTTAGTCTGTCTTGTTCTTATCTAGTGTTTATACTGTTTATACTGTTTATATTGTTTGAGTGTTTAGTCTATGTCTAGTTCCTATCTAGAGTGTTTATACTGTTTATATTATTTGTTTTTTTTCAATTATTCTATTTTTATTTATTGCATTGCCTGTTTGCACCGTGGGTCAGAGAGGACTGATATTTCATCTGTGCTGTACGTCGAGCATGTATAGCATATTTGACAATAAACTTGACTTGACTTGAAGTATTTTGCTCACCCATCCAAATTATCGGAATCAGGTGTTCCAATCACTTCCATGGCCACAGGTGTAGACTGCAGACATGCAGACTGTCATATCATATGTCATGGCCACAGGTGTAGACTGCAGACATGCAGACCATCATATCATACAGTGGGGCAAAAAAGTATTTAGTCAGCCACCAATTGTGCAAGTTCTCCCACTTAAAAAGATGAGAGAGGCCTGTAATTTTCATCATAGGTACACTTCAACTATGAGAGACAGAATGGGGGGAAAGAATCCAGGAAATCACATTGTAGGATTTTTAATTAATTAATTAGTAAATTCCTCGGTAAAATAAGTATTTGGTCACCTACAAACAAGCAAGATTTCTGGCTCTCACAGACCTGTAACAACTTCTTTAAGAGGCTCCTCTGTCCTCCACTCGTTATCTGTATTAATGGCACCTGTTTGAACTCGTTATCAGTATAAAAGACACCTGTTCACAACCTCAAACAGTCACACTCCAAACTCCACTATGGCCAAGACCAAAGAGCTGTCAAAGGACACCAGAAACAAAATTGTAGACCTGCACCAGGCTGGGAAGACTGAATCTGCAATAGGTAAGCAGCTTGGTGTGAAGAAATCAACTGTGGGAGCAATTATTAGAAAATGGAAGACATACAAGACCACTGATAATCTCCCTCGATCTGGAGCTCCACGCAAGATCTCACTCAATGGGGTCAAAATGATCACAAGAATGGTGAGCAAAAATCCCAGAACCACATGGGGGGGACCTAGTGAATGACCTGCAGAGAGCTGGGACCAAAGTAACAAAGGCTACCATCAGTAACACACTACGCCGCCAGGGACTCAAATCCTGCAGTGCCAGACGTGTCCCCCTGCTTAAGCCAGTACATGTCCAGGCCCGTCTGAAGTTTGCTGGAGAGCATTTGGATGATCCAGAAGAGGATTGGGAGAATGTCATATGGTCAGATGAAACCAAAATAGAACTTTTTGGTAAAAACTCAACTTGTGTTTGGAGGAGAAAGAATGCTGAGTTGCATCCAAAGAACACCATACCTACTGTGAAGCATGGGGGTGGAAACATCATGCTTTGGGGCTGTTTTTCTGCAAAGGGACCAGGACGACTGATCCGTGTAAAGGAAAGAATGAATGGGGCCATGTATCGTGAGATTTTGAGTGAAAACCTCCTTCCATCAACAAGGGCATCGAAGATGAAATGTGGCTGGGTCTTTCAGCATGACAATGATCCCAAACACACCGCCCGGGCAACGAAGGAGTGGCTTCGTAAAAAGCATTTCAAGGTCCTGGAGTGGCCTAGCCAGTCTCCAGATCTCAACCCCATAGAAAATCTTTGGAGGGAGTTGAAAGTCCGTGTTGCCCAGCGACAGCCCCAAAACATCACTGCTCTAGAGGAGATCTGCATGGAGGAATGGGCCAAAATACCAGCAACAGTGTGAGAAAACATTGTGAAGACTTACAGAAAACATTTGACCTCTGTCATTGCCAACAAAGGGTATATAACAAAGTATTGAGATGAACTTTTGTTATTGACCAAATACTTATTTCCCACCATAATTTGCAAATAAATTCTTTAAAAATCAGACAATGTGATTTGCTGGATTTTTTTTTCTCATTGTGTCTCTCATAGTTAAGGTATACCTATGATGAAAATTACAGGCCTCTCTCATCTTTTTAAGTGGGAGAACTTGCACAATTGGTGACTGACTAAATACTTTTTTGCCCCACTGTATGTCATGGCCACAGGTGTAGACATGCAGACTGTTTTTACAGTTTGGAGCTGGCCCCTTCCTCTTCCAACATGACTGTGCACCAGTGCACAAAGCAAGGTCCATAAAGACATGGATGACAGAGTCTGGTGTGGATGAACTTGACTGGCCTGCACAGAGTCCTGACCTCAACCCGATAGAACACCTTTGGGATGAATTAGAGCGGAGACTGAGAGCCAGGCCTTCTCGTCCAACATCAGTGTGTGACCTCACAAATGCGCTTCTGGAAGAATGGTCAAAAATTCCCATAAACACACTCCTAAACCTTGTTGACAGCCTTCCCAGAAGAGTTGAAGTTGTTCTAGCTGCAAAGGGTGGACCGACATCATATTGAACCCTATGGATTAGGAATGGGATGTCACTTAAGCTCATATGTGAGTCAAGGCAGGTGAGCAAATACTTTTGGCAATATAGTGTATGTACAACACAAGATATCCATGACACAAAGTGTAAACAAACGATAACCCCCCCAACCCATGGCGACCCCCTAACCAACCCACCCCAGATCTCAAAATACAATCCCCCCCCCCCCAAAAAAAAGGAAAAAAAATACATGTACAGGGAAAAATTTGGTGTGTTTTTTGATAATAGATTTTGTTGTTAATGTTTTATTAATACTTGAAAAATTCTTTATACATAAATGCAGGTGGGGCGGCACGGTGGTGTAGTGGTTAGCGCTGTCGCCTCACAGCAAGAAGGTCCGGGTTCGAGCCCCGTGGCCGTCGAGTGCCTTTCTGTGTGATGTTTGCATGTTCTCCCCGTGTCCGCGTGGGTTTCCTCCGGGTGCTCCGGTTTCCCCCACAGTCCAAAGACATGCAGGTTAGGTTAACTGGTGACTCTAAATTGACCGTAGGTGTGAATGTGAGTGTGAATGGTTGTCTGTGTCTGTGTCAGCCCTGTGATGACCTGGCGACTTGTCCAGGGTGTACCCCGCCTTTCGCCTGTAGTCAGCTGGGATAGGCTCCAGCTTGCCTGCGACCCTGTAGAACAGGATAAAGCGGCTAGAGATAATGAGATGAGATGAGATAAATGCAGGTATTTTAAAACAAAACCCTCTTTGAATAGGCGGAAGAATGAGCTTAAGGTTCAAAGTTTTTTATTGTCAATTCACTAAAAATGTCCTATAGAAGTTCTATAGGATTCAGTGGAACTCTATAGGACTCTGGTGTTCTATAGGATTTCGGCATGGTTCTATAAGAGACTGAATTGAAGGCTTTTCTCAGCCTTCTCTAGAACTTACCTCTCACCTAGAGTCAGCTGGGATAGGCTCCAGCTTGCCTGCAACCCTGTAGGACAGGATAAGCAGCTACAGATAATGGATGGATGGATGGATGGATGGATGGAACTCTATAGGATTTCAGCATGGTTCTATAAGAGACTGAATTGTGCCCTACAGAACAAGAAGTTTCTATAGGCTTTTCTCAGCATTCTATAGAACTTGCCACATGTGTTCCTGAGAACAGAAAATTTCTATTAAAACCCAAGGTCTATTGGAAATCTATATTTGAACATTATTTATTGGTGCTTGGTGTTTTCGTGTTTACTTGAGAACATTTCTTTTATATGATGGATGTCCTTACTGTGCATATGACAAACACTTTGAACATTTTTGAACCCTGCAAAAAATGTCCTATAGAAGTTCTATAGGATTCAATGGAACTCTATAGGACTTTCTAGAAAGAAAGAAAGCACAACTTTATTCATCACACACTTGTGAAATTCCTCTCTGCATTTAACCCATCTGAAGCAGTGAACACACACATGCGCGCACACACGTGAGCAATGAGCACACGCACATACCCAGAGCAGCGGGCAGCCATGCTAACAGCACCCGGGGAGCAGTTGGGAGTTAGGTTCCTCGCTCAAGAGCACCTCAGCCCAAGGCCGTCCCATATTAACATATCCGCATGGCTTTGGACTGTGGGGGAAACCCACGCAGGCACGGGGAGAACATGCAAACTCCACACAGAAAGGCCCCCGTCGGCCTTCAAACCAGAACCTGAGGCGACCGTGCTAACTACTTACACCACCGTGCCACCCATAGAACTCTGGTGTTCTATAGGATTTCAGCATGGTTCTATAAGAGACTGAATTGTGCCCTACAGAACAAGAAGTTTCTATAGGCTTTTCTCAGCGTTCTATAGAACTTGCCACATGTGTTCTTGAGGACAGAAAATTTCTATTAAAACTCAAGGTCTATTGGAAATCTATATTTGAACATTATTTATTGGCTTGGTGTTTTTGTGTTTACTCGAGAATATTTATTTTACATGATGGTGGCACTGCTGTTGGGTAAATTGTAGTAGAGAGTGCATGCACATCCAACTTTTTACAGGTGCAGGGTAAAAAAGTCTGCCAATTAAAAAGAAACTTGAACAGATTTTGGGAGGAGTGTTTTAATACGCTTTTGATACGGTTTTGATACTGTTTTTACTGCCAAGATTGTCAATGCACAACATTTGTAGTAGTAATATAAGAACAATGTATTGTAAAATTTGTATATAAAAAAATGTATTGTATGTATGTATTTTTTACACTCATAAGTTTATGAATACTACTTACTCCTTGATTGGATAATTGAGAGCAATGCCTATTTTCATGGGTATACGGTATATCCCCTCCCACCCTTTGTTATTGTTAACACCTGACGAAGACCTACTACGGTCGAAATGTTGTGTATCTATCGATAAAATCACTGAGCGCAGCAGCGACGGTGTGCGGGTATATTTTTTTCTTTTTAATTTACTACTGTTGGGTAAACCATACTAAAGGAACTGGAGAGAGCCCAGAGGATCCCAGACCATATACAGCTTGCTGGCATGCAATACAATTTTGTCTTTTTGAACATTAGGTTGTAACTATGGCTAAATGTCATAAAATTTCAGTGCCTCAGCCAACTGGTTTCAACTTAACTCACCTGATCACCAGAATTATTTGGAGGAGGAAGTAGGAATTATTTTTAAATACAGTATGGATTTTTAGATACAGTATGGAGCTTAATTACATGTAAGAGATGCACAAATCATGAAATGATATTAACTCGGGGGCGGCACGGTGGTGTAGTGGTTAGCGCTGTCGCCTCACAGCAAGAAGGTCCTGGGTTCGAGCCCCGGGGCCGGCGAGGGCCTTTCTGTGTGGAGTTTGCATGTTCTCCCCGTGTCCGTGTGGGTTTCCTCCGGGTGCTCCGGTTTCCCCCACAGTCCAAAGACATGCAGGTTAGGTTAACTGGTGACTCTAAATTGAGCGTAGGTGTGAATGTGAGTGTGAATGGTTGTCTGTGTCTATGTGTCAGCCCTGTGATGACCTGGCGACTTGTCCAGGGTGTACCCCGCCTTTCGCCCATAGTCAGCTGGGATAGGCTCCAGCTTGCCTGCGACCCTGTAGAAGGATAAAGCGGCTAGAGATAAATGAGATGAGATGAATGAGATATTAACTCGAAATAAGCAAAACAAAAAAAACCCACAACTTAAAAATTACAGTTGTAGGTTTATTTTTCTTTGGGAAAATATGGTCCTTTATTAAATTTATACACTTCATACTCGTCGAAACTTCACACCCCCTGCAGTAACTGCATTTTAGTAGAAATGAACCACTGCATCTATCTTGATGAGTATAACTCCATTAGCAGGATGCACAATGATCTATCTTAAAATATTTAATAATTTTCACTCCAACATACCGTATACTGCAAGTATTTACAAATGTGTGTATATCAAGGTGACAAATTTTAGGGACTGATCAACAGTGCAGTTTGCATGGAAGAATGCCAAAAGAACCTGCAGCAATAGTAGCTGCAGAATTGCTGGGTCTATAGAACTGGTCTATAGGAATTTTTTTCAATAGAATGTGCCTATAGAACTTGGGTTCTACATGAACTAAAATTCTACAGGATTTCCATGAAGTTTTCTATAGGATTCCTATAGAAGATTTTTAGCAGGGATATAGGAGAATTGGAATGCCGTTTCTCTCTCACCTTACTTTTAAAATCAGATAAAAATATTTATATTAAAAAAGGGGGTCCTAAGTAAGAAGGAGAACAACAACTTTATTCATCACACACTTGTGAAATTCCTCTCTGCATTTAGCCCATCTGAAGCAGTGAACACACACATGCACAATGAGCAACTAACAGCGCCCGGGGAGCAGTTGGGCGTTACGTGCCTCGCTCAAAGGCACCTCAGCCCAAAGCTGTTCCATATTAACCTAACCGCATGTCTTTAAACTGTGGCTTAAGCACCCGGGGAGCACATGCAAACTCCACACAGAAAGGCTCCCACCGGCCACTGGACTCAAACCCAGAACCTTCTTGTTGTGAGGCAACCATGTTAACCACTTACACCACCTTGCCACCCATAAGTCGTTAAAGCTGATTAATGATTTAAAAAAAAGCCTTTAAATTGTTTTTATTACTTGATACCTTTAAGTTAATATGAGAAAGCCCTTTATATTTTGTTTATTCTTTTTTTTTTTTTTTAGAAGAAACCTTTATTCACATCACATGCACACTTCAAGCACAGTGAAATTCATCCTCTGCATTTAACCCATCTGAAGCAGTGAACACATGCGCACACACCCAGAGCAGTGGGCAGCCCAGAGTGCCCGGGGAGCAGTCAGGGGTTCAGTACCTCGCTCAAGGGCACCTCAGCCCAAGGCTGCCCCACGTCAACCTAACTGCATGTCTTTGGATTGTGGGGGAAAACGGAGCACCCGGAGGAAACCCACGCAGACACAGGGAGAACATGCAAACTCCACACAGAAAGACCCTCGCCGGCCGCTGGGTTCGAACCCGGAACCTTCTTGCTGTGAGGCGACAGTGCTAACCACTACACCACCATTATTTTACTTTTTTATTTTAGTATTATTTTTATTTTACGCAACCAAAAGAAGGAACTGTATGTGATTTTAAAGTGCCTTGTTTGTTTGTACCTCATCTCATCTCATTATCTCTAGCCGCTTTATCCTTCTACAGGGTCGCAGGCAAGCTGGAGCCTATCCCAGCTGACTACGGGCGAAAGGCGGGGTACACCCTGGACAAGTCACCAGGTCATCACAGGGCTGACACATAGACACAGACAACCATTCACACTCACATTCACACCTACGGTCAATTTAGAGTCACCAGTTAACCTAACCTGCATGTCTTTGGACTGTGGGGGAAACCGGAGCACCTGGAGGAAACCCACGCGGACACGGGGAGAGCATGCAAACTCCACACAGAAAGGCCCTCGCCGGCCCCGGGGCTCGAACCCAGGACCTTCTTGCTGTGACGCGACAGCGCTAGCCACTACGCCACCGTGCCACCCTTGTTTGTACCTATATGTTCTAAATAAAGTTTTGGGGGAAAATTAAAAAAAAAAAAAGTTATACATCCACACTCCATACCAGTTGGTGGCGGTAATGCACCAAAACATTGTTTGCCAACTGCCATAAAACACCAAGAAGAAGAAGAAGAAACGTTATACATGTTCCACTGTCAGCAATCCATCCATGGATACTACCTGATACTGTAGTAGATCTCGCATTGCTTGACCAAAAGAACAATGATAAAAAGTTTATTTTACATCCACAAGTAATAAAAAGCTATACAGGAAACAATTATTGCCATTTTGTTCAAATCTACACAGATGTTTCAAAGAATACAGATAAAAGAATTGGTATTTCATTCATAGTTCCAGAATTTAATATCAGAAATTTGAAACGAATCAGTGATGGATTATCTATATATACAGGGGAGATGCTGGCAATTTTGTTAGCACTACGTTGGGTGGAAGATGAGAGACCATTGAGAGCAGTAATATGCTCCAATTCCAGTGCTTCATTAACCAGCTTAAAGTACAGTCACTCAGATAGCAGGCCAGATGTTCTAACAGAGGTACAACAAACACTTTCCAGGATTCAAATGATGGGACTGAATGTGACACTAGTTTGGACACCAGCACAAGATGGCATTCAAAGAAAAGTAGATATGATGAGAAACACAAGGAGAACGCGGAGAGAAGAAACTGTCATATCTAGGCTGCGTTTTGGTTCAAGGAGGAAATCTAGCCTCAAAGGAAATGAAATGGTGGACAAATGTGCAAAGCAAGCTACAAGAACAAATCAAGTTGACGTCAGAAAGAAAGGTGGCAAAAACAGTGGGAAGAAGAGAGAACAGGAAGATGGTTTTATGGAATTCAAAGAAAAGTAGGTATGATGAGAAACACAAGGAGAATGCGGAGAGAAGAAACTGTCAGGCTGCGTTTTGGTCATACAGGATTAAATAGCACTTTATTTACAGTAAGGAAACATAATACAGGAAGTTGTGAATTTTGTGGTCAAGAAGAAACAATAGAACATGTTATGATATACCGTCTAAAATATGAAACAATGAGAAGGGAACTGAGAAACTTAAGTTAAATTTGGATTTGCAGAATCTTTTACAAAGAAGCTCTGAAGAGAAATGTTATTTAGTTTTGTTTCAGTATTTCGGAAGAGTGAAATTGATGGAGAGAATTTAATATGTATTTATTTAAGATGTAGTTATTATCCTGATCCACACTCCATACCAGTTGGTGACAGTAATGCATCAAAACGTTGTTTGCCAACCACCATAAAACCCCAAGAAGAAGAAGAAAATTTATACATTTCATGTGTGTATAGATAGATAGCGAGACAGACAGACATTGTTTAAAAATATCCCATTCTGCAACCTTTAGGCAATACATTACTCAGTATATTACTCTGAAATGTAGGTTTCAGTGGTGTTCTCTAAAACCTAAACGCTGCCTAATGTTAACTCAGTTACAACCCACCCACCCACCCCCACACACACACATGCGCGTACAGTTTTCAGTTTTAATTTTTAAGTAGACAGGACTGAGCAAAAGCCTTAGGAACACTATTTTAGTTGTTCTGGGCAGCACGGTGGTGCAGAAGTTAGCACGGTCACTTTGTAATAAGTACAACCCCGATTCCAAAAAAGTTGGGACAAAGTACAAATTGTAAATAAAAACGGAATGCAATAATTTACAAATCTCAAAAACTGATATTGTATTCACAATAGAACATAGACAACATATCAAATGTCGAAAGTGAGACATTTTGAAATTTCATGCCAAATATTGGCTCATTTGAAATTTCATGACAGCAACACATCTCAAAAAAGTTGGGACAGGGGCAATAAGAGGCTGGAAAAGTTAAAGGTACAAAAAAGGAACAGCTGGAGGACCAAATTGCAACTCATTAGGTCAATTGGCAATAGGTCATTAACATGACTGGGTATAAAAAGAGCATCTTGGAGTGGCAGCGGCTCTCAGAAGTAAAGATGGGAAGAGGATCACCAATCCCCCTAATTCTGCGCTGACAAATAGTGGAGCAATATCAGAAAGGAGTTCGACAGTGTAAAATTGCAAAGAGTTTGAACATATCATCATCTACAGTGCATAATATCATCAAAAGATTCAGAGAATCTGGAAGAATCTTTGTGCGTAAGGGTCAAGGCCGGAAAACCATACTGGGTGCCCGTGATCTTCGGGCCCTTAGACGGCACTGCATCACATACAGGCATGCTTCTGTATTGGAAATCACAAAATGGGCTCAGGAATATTTCCAGAGAACATTATCTGTGAACACAATTCACCGTGCCATCCGCCGTTGCCAGCTAAAACTCTATAGTTCAAAGAAGAAGCCGTATCTAAACATGATCCAGAAGCGCAAACGTCTTCTCTGGGCCAAGGCTCATTTAAAATGGACTGTGGCAAAGTGGAAAACTGTTCTGTGGTCAGACGAATCAAAATTTGAAGTTCTTTATGGAAATCAGGGACGCCATGTCATTCCGACTAAAGAGGAGAAGGACGACCCAAGTTGTTATCAGCGCTCAGTTCAGAAGCCTGCATCTCTGATGGTATGGGGTTGCATTAGTGCGTGTGGCATGGGCAGCTTACACATCTGGAAAGACACCATCAATGCTGAAAGGTTTATCCAGGTTCTAGAGCAACATATGCTCCCATCCAGACAACGTCTCTTTCAGGGAAGACCTTGCATTTTCCAACATGACAATGCCAAACCACATACTGCATCAATTACAGCATCATGGCTGCGTAGAAGAAGGGTCCGGGTACTGAACTGGCCAGCCTGCAGTCCAGATCTTTCACCCATAGAAAACATTTGGTGCGGGGGCGTCGTGGCTCAGGTGGCTAAGGCGCCATACCATAAATCCGGGGACCCGGGTTCGATTCCGACCCGAGGTCATTTCCCGATCCCTCCCCGTCTCCCACTCCTTTCCTGTCCTGTCTCTACACTGTCCTATCCAATAAAGGTGAAAAAAAGCCCAAAAAATATCTTTAAAAAAAAAAGAAAACATTTGGTGCATCATAAAACGGAAGATACGACAAAAAAGACCTAAGACAGTTGAGCAACTAGAATCCTACATTAGACAAGAATGGGTTAACATTCCCATCCCTAAACTTGAGCAACTTGTCTCCTCAGTTTACAGACTGTTGTAAAGAGAAAAGGGAATGTCTCACAGTGGTAAACATGGCCTTGTCCCAACTTTTTTGAGATGTGTTGTTGTCATGAAATTTAAAATCACCTAATTTTTCTCTTTAAATGATACATTTTCTCAGTTTAAGCATTTGATATGTCATCTATGCTCTATTCTGAATAAAATATGGAATTTTGAAACTTCCACATCATTGCATTCCGTTTTTATTTACAATTTGTACTTTGTCCCAACTTTTTTGGAATCAGGGTTGTAGGTTGTGGGTTTGAACCTGCCAGTCAGTTGGGGCCTTTCTCTCATAATGTTCTATTCATGTCTCTGTGGGTTTCCTCTGAGTGCTTTGGTTTTCTCCCACAGTCTAAAGACATGTGGACTAGAGCAATTGCCCATGAGTGTGAATGGTGTCTGTCTCTCTACGTTTGCCCTGTGATAGATTAGTGATTGGGTGGCATGGTGGTGTAGTGGTTAGCACCATTGCCTCACAGCAAGAAGGTTCTGGGTTTGGGCCCAGTGGCTGATGGGGCATCTCTGTGTGGAGTTTGCATGTTCTCCCCGTGTCCGCGTGGGTTTCCTCCAGGTGCTCCGGTTTCCCCCACAGTCCAAAGACATGCAGGTTAGGCAAATTGGTGTCTCTAAACTGACCATAGGTGTGAATGTGAGTGTGAATGGTCGTTTGTCTCTATGTGTCAGCCCTGTGATGATTTGGCGACTTGTCCAGGGTGTACCCCGCCTCTCACTCATAGTCAGCTGGGATAGGCTCCAGCTTGCCCACGACCCTGCACAAGATAAGCGGTTATTGATAATGAATGGATGGATGGATGTTTGTTTCTTCTATTACACTGTTAATAAAGTTACATTCTTTACACCATATAAATTTTTTTTAAAGTGTGGGGCCGAATGCCCCCCTTTCCCCCAATTGTTCCATAAAGACTTTTGTATGTCAGTAAAGAAAACAACATATTAGAACAGACCACTTTTTCAAAAAAGAAAAAAAAATGAGGACGCAAATGCAATAGTCAGAGTCTGCAGAAACTATCTCCAAGATGCTCAGTAAAACTACCAGCCAATTTCCTTAGACAGCTGCACATGTTATATCTTGGACTGCTAACTTCTTTCCTTAAAAAAAAAAGGTTGCCACACCAAATATTGACTTTGTTTAGTTCATTACTGTTTATTGCACTAGTTTATTATTATTTCCTGCCATTTATAGTTTTTTTGTATAATTTAATTATTTTAAAGGCATCTTTATTTACAGCATTTCACTGCATGTACCCAAGACATTTGCACATACAGTTAGGTCCATAAATATTTGGACAGAGACAACATTTTTCTAATTTTGGTTCTGTACATTACCACAATGAATTTTGAACAAAACAATTCAGATGCAGTTGAAGTTCAGACTTTCAGCTTTAATTCAGTGGGTTGAACAAAATGATTGCATAAAAATGTGAGGAACTAAAGCATTTTTTTTAAACACAATCCCTTCATTTCAGGGGCTCAAAAGTAATTGGACAAATTAAATAATTGTAAATAAAATGTTCATTTCTAATACTTGGCTGAAAACCCTTTGTTGGAAATGACTGCCTGAAGTCTTGAACTCATGGACATCACCAGACGCTGTGTTTCCTCCTTTTTAATGCTCTGCCAGGCCTTTACTGCAGCGGTTTTCAGTTGCTGTTTGTTTGTGGGCCTTTCTGTCTGAAGTTTAGTCTTTAGCAAGTGAAATGCATGCTCAATTGGGTTGAGATCAGGTGACTGACTTGGCCATTCAAGAATATTCCACTTCTTTGCTTTAATAAACTCCTGGGTTGCTTTGGCTTTATGTTTTGGGTCATTGTCCATCTGTATTATTAAACGCTGACCAATCAGTTTGGCTGCATTTGGCTGGATTTGAGCACACAGTATGTCTCTGAATACCTCAGAATTCATCCGGCTGCTTCTGTCCTGTGTCACATCATCAATGAACACTAGTGACCCAGTGCCACTGGCAGCCATGCATGCCCAAGCCATCACACTGCCTCCGCCATGTTTTACAGATGATGTGGTATGCTTTGGATCATGAGCTGTACCACGCCTTCGCCATACTTTTTTCTTTCCATCATTCTGGTAGAGGTTGATCTTGGTTTCATCTGTCCAAAGAATGTTCTTCCAGAACTGTTTTGGCTTTTTTTAGCAAAGTCCAATCTCACCTTTTTATTCTTGAGGCTTACGAGTGGCTTGCACCGTGCAGTGAACCCTCTGTATTTACTTTCATACAGTCTTCTCTTTATGGTAGATTTGGATATTGATACACCTACTTCCTAGAGAGTGTTGTTCACTTGGTTGGCTGTTGTGAAGGGGTTTCTCTGACCATGGAAATTATTCTGCGATCATCCACCACTCTTGTCTTCTGTGGGCATCCAGGTCTTTTTGCATTGATGAGTTCACCAGTGCTTTCTTTCTTTCTCAGGATGTACCAAACTGTAGATGTTGCCACTCCTAATATTGTAGCAATTTCTCGGATGGGTTTTTTTCTGTTTTCGCAGCTTAAGGATGGCTTGTTTCACCTGCATGGAGAGCTCCTTTGACCGCATGTTTTCTTCACAGCAAAATCTTCCAAATGCAAGCACCACACCCAAAATCAACTCCAGGCCTTTTATCTGTTTAATTGAGAATGACATAACGAAGGAATTGCCCACACCTGCCCATGAAATAGCCTTTGAGTCAATTGTCCAATTACTTTTGGTCCCTTTAAAAACAGGGTGACACATGTTAAGGAGCTGAAACTCCTAAACCCTTCATCCAATTTTAATGTGGATACGCTCAAATGAAAGCTGAAAGTCTGGACTTTATGTCCATGTCCATTATATAACTATAACTTTAATATGTTTCAGTAAACAGGTAAAAAAACAAAATTTGTGTCAGTGTCCAAATATATATGGACCTAACTGTATATATGTCATGAGAAAAAGTACAGTAAGCATCTTCTCCTTCAGTTCTATGGTATTTATTTAGCAGGGGTAAATAACAATTGTATGGTCGTTACCAACTTCTATAAATAACAAATAACCTGAGATCACAACAACAAAACCCACAACAAATTTCAATATGTAGTCATTCAGGAACCAGGTGTGAAAAAATAAGTACACCCAACAATTCAGTAACATGTCACACAGTGTAGTAACCTTCATCAACAATAACTTGAAGTAAATGGTTTCTGTAAGAGTTTATTAGTCTCTCCTCATTTTGGAGAAATTTTAGCCCACTCTTCTTTACAGCATCTCAATGAGTTTGAGGTTTGGACTTTGACTCAGCCATTCCAACACTTTAATTTATTCTTTTGCCATTCAGATGTTGATTTGCTGGTGTACATGGGATCATTGTTCTGTTGCATGACCCAATTTTGGCCCAGTTTAAGCTGCTGGACAGATGGACCCACATTTGTTTCAAGAATATTGTGGTACAAAGGGGAATTAATCTTTGTCTCAACGTCTACAAGTTTCATAGGACCTGTGACCACAAAACAAGCCCAAATCCTCACCCCTCCTCCACCATTCTTAACAGTTAGCATGAGGCATTTGTGGTGATACGCTGTGTTTGGTTTTCACCAAAGATCATGCTGTGCATGTCGACCAAACATCTCCACCTTGGTCACACAATCCAAAGTTTATTGTTCTAGAATTTTTATGATTTGTTTAATGCAATTTTGCAAACTTAAGTCATGCTGCCATGTTCTTTAAGGAGAAAAGGGCTTTTTTCCCCTATTCATCCTTCCATGAAAGCCATACTTTTTCAGGCTTTTTTTCTGATTGTATGATCATGAACATAAGCATTTAATGTTCTTATGGAGGGTCGGCACGGGTCCGGGTGCTCCGGTTTCCCCCAAAGGCATGCAGGTTAGGCTAATTGACTCTAAATTGACCGTAGGTGTGAATGTGAGTGTGAATGGTTGTCTGTGTCTATGTATCAGCCCTGTGATGACCTGGCGACTTGTCCAGGGTGTACCCTGCCTCTCGCCCATAGTCAGCTGGGATAGGCTCCAGCTTGCCTGCGACCCTGTAGGACAGGATAAGCAGCTACAGATAATGGATGGATGGATGTTCTTATATAGGCCTGTAGGTCACATGACGTAGCTCTTGGGTTTTTCTTTATATTTCTGATAATTAAGTGGCCTGACCTTGGACTGCAATTTCTGAGAAGCCCATTCCTGGGAAGATTGGCAGCTGTCTTGAAGGCTCTCCATTTATTATCAATCCTTCTCACTGTAGAATGGTCAATTTCAAATTGTTTGGAGATGGTTTTATAACGCTTACCAGATTGATGAGCAACAACGATTGCTTTTCTGAGATCATGGCTGATGTCCTTTTTTTTCTTGCCATGATAGAGACACACACCTGAGTCCTACAGGACAAAGGGTCTGCTTTCATAAAGATAGTCCTACATCTTGATGATTATCTAATCTTTAACATTTTATTAGTAACACCTGGTGGTTAATTACTCTCTTAATGATTATGGAAGTAGGAAGGGTGCACTTAATTTCTTCTACCTCGTTTCTGAACAAAAAAACCCTACATACTGAAATCTGGGTTTTGGTTGGTTACCTGAGGTTATTTGTTTGTTTACAGAAGTTAGTGAGGACCACACAATTGTTATTGATAAATAAAAGCAAAAAATTGAAGGAGTGTATTTTTTCCCATGACTGTATATGCACTGTCCCCTCTGAAAATATCGGAACAGCAAGGCCAATTCTATTGTTTTTGCTATATACTGAAGACATTTGGGTTTAAGATTAAAAGATGACTACAAGACAACAGATCAGAATTTCAGCTTTCATTTTCTGATATTTACATCTAGCAGAGCTATGGTCAAGCCCACCTTTGTCAAGTCCAATACCAGGACTAGTTCAGACCAAGTCCAAAGAAGTTCAAGTCCAAAATCAAGACATAATCCAAATGCGAGAGACAAATGAGGGAGTGTTTTGGCAGGCATACAGCTGGCAGGCATACAGCTGGCAGCTAATGTCAATGCCCGTTCTAGATGGATGTTGAATTAATTAAACCAATGCCTGTTTACTGAACAAGCTTGCTTAATCAGTTATTTTGTTTTGAAGGAGGAGTTGTTTGAGATAAAAAAATATTTTTAAAGGCAGCTAGACTTGATCAAGACCAACTAGTGTATTTGGCGAGACCAACAGCCAAGACCCAAACAAGTCCAGGGCAATTCCGAGACAACAGAAAAAGCGTCTTGAGTCCGGACTCAAGTCCAAGAACAGACTCAAGTACTACAGCCCTGACACCTACATGAGTGAAACAAATTCAAACATGGCACACCACCCAATTTTGAGATAAGCAAAAGTATAGGAACATATTGTTTTTAAATTAAAGGTGCATCAAACCGGCAACCCACTGACATCACTAAGGTGTTGCATTCTTCTTTTGTGATGTTTTTTCCAGGCTTGTACTGCAGCTTTTTTCAATTGTTATTTGTCTTGGAGGGGTTTCCTCCCTTCAATCTCCTCTTCACAAGTAGAACTGCATGCTTAGTTGGATTGAGGTCTGGTGACTGACTTGGTCCGTCTAACACATTCCACTTTTTCCCCCTAATGAAGTCCTTTGGGGATATAGAAACAGGTTATGGCTGTCGGTCTGGTCATGTTTTCGTTTCCGGGCCATATCTTTAAAACTACTGAAGATATCTTCATGAAACTTTGCAAACATATCAAGCAACATGTGAACTGGTCCTTTGTGCTATTTTGGATTTTTGAAAAAAAAAAAAATTTCAAAATTTTACATAAATAATAGGTTTTGACTTAGTTTCTAAGAGCAATGTTCGTTTCTGGAGCATATATCCAAAACTATTCATGATACGGATTTGAAACTTGGTATACGTGTTAACAAGGTGATGTAGATGTGCCTTTTCATACTAAGAAATTTGAGAAATTTTAATTTTTCATGTTTCCTTGGAAACAATTTCAGACTTAGTCTTTCAGGTTAGTCTTAGGGGTAGGTTTTGTTTCCGGAGCAGAACTTGAAAACTATGAGTGGTATGGTTTTGAAAGTTGGTATATGTGTTGATTAAGTAATATATATGCGCCTTTTGATACTAAGAAATGTGAGAAATTTTGGACCAAAGGTCCAGTGGGCTTATGTCATGGGCTGCTGAGGTCAGTGTAAAGAGGTAGGGTTGGTTTCCTGCAGCAGAACTTGAAAAATGTGACAAATAATATCTTGAAACTTGGTATACAGTTGGTATATAGGGCGGGGGATATAGAAGACTCTGTCTTCTTGTTGTGTTGGCAGTGTGTTTTGGGTCATTGTCTTGCTGCATGATGAAGTTCCTCCCAATTAGATAGGATTTATTTCTCGGTAAATTGGCAGACAGAATGTTTCTGTAGACTTCTGATTTCATTCAGCTGCTACCATCATGAGTTCCATCATCAGTAAAGATTATTAAACCTGGTCCAGAAGCAGTGATGCAAGCCCAAGCCATGATTCTACCTTCACCATACTTGACCAATGAGCTCTTTTGTTGGGAATCATGAGCAGATCCTTTCTTCTCCACACTTTGGTCTTTCCATCACTTTTGTAAAGGTTAATCTTATTTCCAAAACTTTGTGGCTCATCTCTGTATTTCTTTGTGAATTCCAATCTGGCCTTCTAATTCTTACTGCTGATGAGCTGTACTGTTGTGTGTGAAGTTCCCAGGAGATCAGCAGTTTATAAAATATTCACATAAGCCCATCTTTTACTAACATCCATGCTGTGATCAAAGTCACAGAGATCACACTTTTTCTTCATTCTGCTGATTGATAACTGCATGAATGTGCAGGTGGACAGGTGTTCCTAATAAAGTGGACAGTGAGAAGATACAATAACGTCCACTTTGTACTCTGCATTTCCTGAAACATTCTCTAACGAGCCACAAAATATACAGAACATTAATCTTTCTTTCTCAATTTTCGTCCTCTTTCTTATCCTGCTCCTTTCCTTTTACCCTACTTCTGTCACTACCATCCTCCCTCCTCTCCCTTTTTTCCTCTAATCTTCTCAATTACACAGCATTTTACAGTAGAGGCTTCCATACTTGTGGATTTTATTCATAGATGGGTGATTTCTGAATTTATCCACTAGAGGACGCTGAAAGACTCTCCACCATGAGCACCAAGAGATTATGGACATTTTTTCCAACCTAACAAATACAGATATATTAGTATAGTAACATCAGTCAGATCAAGGGATGCATTTAAAAGAGTACTCCTCTATCTCCTAGTATAGCTCCTATTTATAGAATTGTGTGTACAATTTTAAGAAGTGTGTTACGGTAATAAAGAGTAGAGACACCGTTTCCAGAAATGTGTAAACAAATTAGAAACAGCTGTAACAATGAATATACACAAGGGTTATAAATTGATCAGTGCAGTATGAAAAGGGGTTGTGCTTAAGGATGTGTAATGTCAGTAAATTGAGTTTAATGGAATAATAGGACAAATGTTAAAGGCATGACAATAAGCTTTGCTTATTAAGAATCGTGTGCCATAATACCGTGTATGAAATTAGAATATTCTGTAATAAACTATGCTGTACATAATAGATTCTTTGCCGCTGTTTTGTTCCAAAAATTCGGGCAGTAGTTGTATCTAGTGACACTTAATTGTTTGCATGCCAAGGACCATCAATTATCATCCCAGCCATGGATGTTTTACCCTACTCTACTACCACCCAACAGAAGGCACTGGTGCATCCAGTCCAGAACCAGCGGGGCAGAGAAGCTATCAGGTTAATAATAATAATAATAATAATAATAATAAAAGTGAATAAAGGGCAAAGTGTGTAATCTGAAAAAGAAGAAGAAGAAGAATGCACACATGCACACTTCAAGCACAGTGAAATTCATCCTCTGCATTTAACCCATCTGAAGCAGTGAACACGCACACGCACACACCCAGAGCAGTGGGCAGCCACACCAGAGCGCCCGAAGAGTAGTCAGGGGTGAGGTACCTTGCTCAAGGGCACCTCAGCCCAAGGCTGCCCCACATCAACCTAACTGCATGTCTTTGGATTGTGGGGGAAACCGGAGCACCCAGAGGAAACCCACGCAGACACGGGGAGAACATGTAAACTCCACACAGAAAGCCCCTCACCGGCTGCTGAGTTCGAACCCGGAACCTTCTTGCTGTGAGGCGACCGTGCCGCCCCCATAATCTGTGACGTGTATACAGTGCTTAATGTCCAGTCTGATACCCTAACTAGTGATGGAGGTTCACACATCACAGATTACACACTTTTTCACTTTGCCCTTTATTCACTTTTTTTAAATTATTATTAGGGTGGCACGGTAGTGTAGTGGTTAGCGCAGTCGCCTCACAGCAAGAAGGTCCGGGTTCGAGCCCCGTGGCCGGCGAGGGCCTTTCTGTGTGGAGTTTGCATGTTCTCCCCGTGTCCGCGTGGGTTTCCTCCGGGTGCTCCGGTTTCCCCCACAGTCCAAAGACATGCAGGTTAGGTTAACTGACCGTAGGTGTGAATGGTTGTCTATGTGTCAGCCCTGTGATGACCTGGCGACTTGTCCAGGGTGTACCCCGCCTCTCACCCGTAGAACAGGATAAAGCGGCTGGAGATAATGAGATGAGATGAGTTTATTCTTTTCATGATAGGCTAGTCAAGGTGAAGAATTTCACTGCACACAGTGTTGCCTTGAGATGTGACAATAAAGATTTGAATCCTTGAAAGTAAGACCGAGAAGTTCAGACTGAATCCTAAACTGTTTGGATATAGCGGCATTACAGTCGACACTGTGCACTTTATAGACGTTTGGGACTCAGCCAATAAAAACAACAACAAAACAACAACCAAAAAAAAAAAGCTATAAACCGGGCAGAACCCATTTGGTCCCGCCTACACACCACGTGCCCCCGCCCAGATCGCGGTGCCCCGCCCATTCCTGTCTTCCGCAGCGAAGCAGCAGGAGCTCCTCGAGGGTGTGTCGTCTATTCAAGTGTTTAACTCCGCCTCTCAAAGAGAGAGCGCAATAAAAAAAAAAGAGAGAAATAGTCGGCTCACCTCAGTCCCTCCCTGCTGCAAACGGAGACGATGAAGCAGAGCAGCTTAACCGATAGCGTCGCCATCATATCGCTCAGAAGCAGGGGCCAGTGAGCAGCACTTTATTAAACCGCGCTGCTTTATTTCTCTGAACTTCGCGTCGGGTTTCTTTTCTGTGCCGTTTCACGTGTGAACAGAATCCTCAGCACGAGCCGAGCTTTTAATCTTACATTAATAAATATATATAGGCTTCTGGGCGGTAAACCGGTTTCTCTGTCTCAGGTAAGACCAAACCGAGTGTTTACAGGCTGTGTGTGTGCGCGTGCGCGTGTTGGATGGTTGAAATACCAAAAAAAAAAAAAAACAGAAGAAGAAGAAACCGTTGTCGCGCGTGCGTGTGTGTGTGTGTGTGCGCGCGCACGCACGCGCGTGTCAGTACACAACGGGAGGGGGGAGACTGCCCGGGGTCACGTGGTTCTCATAGAGAGGGTCCAGGGGTCAGTGAAGCACAGCCAGGTGGTCTGTGACTCTCTGTATTTTTTTAACGTTTTAAATATTTTGCAACAGGAAGTCATAATCCACCGTCATGAAAGCTGTTATATTATGAGTTATTATAGTTATTAACTGTCCTTTGCATTGAATGGGTTTAATTCAACCCTCTCTAACTCAGAAACAAGTAGGTCTGTAAGCAAAAGTACATTCAAGATTCAAAGATTTATATTTATTTTTATATATATATATATATATATATGAGTGATTCCGGGCGGCACGGTGGTGTAGTGGTTAGCACTGTCGCCTCACAGCAAGAAGGTCCGGGTTCGAGCCCTGTGGCCGGCGAGGGCCCTTCTGTGCGGAGTTTGCATGTTCTCCCCGTGTCCGTGTGGGTTTCCTCCGGGTGCTCCGGTTTCCCCCACAGTCCAAAGACATGCAGGTTAGGTTAACTGGTGACTCTAAATTGACCGTAGGTGTGCATGTGAGTGTGAATGGTTGTCTGTGTCTATGTGTCAGCCGTGTGATGACCTGGCGACTTGTCCAGGGTGTACCCTGCCTTTCGCCCGTAGTCAGCTGGGATAGGCTCCAGCTTGCCTGTGACCCTGTAGAAGGATAAAGCGGCTAGAGATAATGTGATGTGAATGTGATTCCAGGTGGCACGGTGGTGTAGTGGTTAGCGCTGTCGCCTCACAGCAAGAAGGTCCGGGTTCGAGCCCCGTGGCCGGCGAGGGCCCTTCTGTGCGGAGTTTGCATGTTCTCCCCGTGTCCGCGTGGGTTTCCTCCGGGTGCTCCGGTTTCCCCCACAGTCCAAAGACATGCAGGTTAGGTTAACTGGTGACTCTAAATTGACCGTAGGTGTGAATGGTTGTCTGTGTCTATGTGTCAGCCCTGTGATGAATGGGCTGGAAATGATGATCCCCATTTCCAGGGTGTACCCTGCCTTTCGCCCGTAGTCAGCTGGGATAGGCTCCAGCTTGCCTGCGACCCTGTAGAAGGATAAAGCGGCTAGAGATAATGAGATGAGATGAGTGATTCCACGCTTATGGGTACTGAAATGGAGACATGAACTTATTCACCTAAAACCATTTCTTTTTTTACCATCAGGTCACAAAACATGTAATCTTTAATGAATGATATGTTAAAAGATAACTTTAATTTTCTGAGATGTAATAAAAACATTTATATGCCAAAGTCAAGCCTATGAGTTCCAAAATGATGTCTGTTACATTACTTCTGTTACGATTGTCCATCTCGCGTCTGTTACAAATTAATTACAATCTAGCTATATACCATGTTAATCTTATTGAAAGAATGTGTATGTTTATTCTGCTACACATGTTTATTAATTATATTTGCTAAAACATCACCTTCCTATGTTTCAAAAAGTAATTCTACATTGTTAAAATTGAGAATATATATGTCCACAACACTTCTGTTACGTTCTGACTTTGGCATATAAATATGTTTTTATTACATCTCAGAAAATTAAAGTTATCTTTTAACATATCATTCATTAAAGATTACATGTTTTGTGACCTGATGGTAAAAAAAAGAAATGGTTTTAGGTGAATTTTTAAAAATAAGTTCATGTCCCCATTTCAGTACCCATAAGCGTGGAATCACTCATATATATAATTTATTTTTATTTTTTAACCTCCTAGGGCTTAGCGGTCACATGCGTGGACAGCAATTTATGGAAATTCGGAACAAGAATCCACATATGTGGACATACTTTTTCTCTAAAAGTACATCTTATCAAAAGATGATGCTTAGTTTTTATTCTAATCAGGTTCTAATAAGCCCAAATAGCAAAGAGAAATAAAAAATGCATGTAAAAAAACAGCTTGGGCCTTAGGAGGATATATATAAAATATCTCCAGGACATATAGGTGAATCGAAATGCAGTTTCTCTCTCACCTTACTTGTAAAAACAGAAAGATTTACCAAAAAAAAAAAGAACAAACTAATGGTGCTTGAAAGTTTGTGAGCCCTTTAGAATTTTCTCTATTTCTGCATAAATATAACCTAAAACTCTCAAGTCCTAAAAGTATATAAAGAGAACCCGGTTAAACAAATGAGACAAAAATATGATACCTGGTTATTTATTTTTTGAGGAAAATGATCCACTATTACATATCTGTGAGTGGCAAAAGTATGTGAACCTCTCGGATTAGCAGTTAATTTGAAGGTGAAATTAGAGTCAGGTGTTTTCAATCAATGGGATGACAATCAGGTGTGAGTGGGCACCCTGTTTTATTTAAAGAACAGGGATCTATCAAAGTCTGATCTTCACAACACATGTTTGTGGAAGTGTATCATGGCACGAACAAAGGAGATTTCTGAGGACCTCAGAAAAAGCGTTGTTGATGCTCATCAGGCTGGAAAAGATTACAAAACCATCTCTAAAGAGTTTGGACTCCACCAATCCACAGTCAGACAGATTGTGTACAAGTGGAGGAAATTCAAGGCCATTGTTACCCTCCCCAGGAGTGGTCGACCAACAAAGATCACGCTAAGAACAAGGCGTGTAATAGTCTGCGAGGTCACAAAGGACCCCAGGGTAACTTCTAAACAACTGAAAGCCTCTCTCACATTGGGTAATGTTAATGTTCATGAGTCCACCATCAGGAGAACACTGAACAACAATGGTGCGCATGGCAGGGTTGCAAGGAGGAAGCAACTGCTCTCCAAAAAGAACATTGCTGCTTGTCTGCAGTTTGCTAAAGATCACGTGGACAAGCCAGAAGGCTATTGGAAAAATGTTTTGTGGACTGATGAGCGCAAAATAGAACTTTTTGGTTTAAATGAGAAGCGTTATGTTTGGAGAAAGGAAAATTCTGCATTCTAACATGAGAACGTTATCCCACGGTGGTGTAGTGGTTAGCGCTGTCGCCTCACCACTTCGAACCCAGCAGCCGGTGAGGGCCTTTCTGTGTGGAGTTTGCATGTTCTCCCCGTATCTGCGTGGGTTTCCCCCACAATCCAAAGACATGCAGTTAGGTTGACGTGGGGTGGCCTTGGGCTGAGGTGCCCTTAAGCAAGGTACCTAACCCCTGACTGCTCCCTGGGTGCTCTGGTGTGGCTGCCCACTGCTCTGGGTGTGTGCGTGTGTTCACTGCTTCAGATGGGTTAAATGCAGAGGATGAATTTCACTGTGCTTGAAGTGTGCATGTGACGAATAAAGGTTTCTTCTTAATCTGTGAAACATGGTGGTGGTAGTATCATGGTTTGGGCCTGTTTTGCTGCATCTGGGCCAGGACGGCTTGCCATCATTGATGGAACAATGAATTCTGAATTATACCAGCGAATTCTAAAGGAAAATGTCAGGACGTCTGTCCATGAACTGAATCTCAAGAGAAGGTGGGTCATACAGCAAGACAACGACCCTAAGCGCACAAGTCGTTCTACCAAAGAATGGTTAAAGAAGAATAAAGTTAATGTTTTGGAATGGCCAAGTCAAAGTCCTGACCTTAATCCAATCAAAATGTTGTGGAAGGACCTGAAGCGAGTAGTTCATGTGAGGAAACCCACCAACATCCCAGAGTTGAAGCTGTTCTGTACGGAGGAATGGGCTCAAATTCCTCCAAGCCGGTGTGCAGGACTGATCAACAGTTACCGGAAACGTTTAATTGCAGTTATTGCTGCACAAGGGGGTCACACCAGATACTGAAAGCAAAGGTTCACATACTTTTGCCACTCACAGATAGGTAATATTGGATCATTTTCCTCAATAAATAAATGACCAAGTATAATATTTTTGTCTCATTTGTTTAACTGGGTTCTCTTTATCTACTTTTAGGACTTGTGTGAAAATCTGATGATGTTTTGGGTCATATTTATGCAGAAATGTAGAAAATTCTAAAGGGTTCACAAACTTTCAAGTGTGTGTGTGTGTGTGTGTGTGTGTGTACAAAATAGCAGTAGTGCAAATACAGTACAATATCTGTAACGGAGAAGGTGCTAGAAAGTACATTGATTTTAGTGTATTTTTACCTATATTATCTATTTTAGAAATATATTGGTTTTTCTTAATATAAATATATACATTTTTTTAAATCTGATTTTACAAGTAAGGTGAGAGAGAAACATCATTTCGATTCTCCTATATTCTTCTTTTGGCCACAGTGGATCTTTCGTCTCCATTGCTCCCTGTCTTCTGCGTCCTTCTCTCCCACACCTGCCACTTTCATGTCCTCTCTCACCACATCCATGTATCTCCTCTTTGGCCTTCCTCGTTTTCGTGTGCCTGGCAGCTCCATCCTCAACATTCTCCTTCCCACATGCTCTGCATCTCTTCTCAGGATGTGCCCGTACCATCTCAGTCTCATCTCTCTTAGCTTAATTCCCAAGCTCGATTCTCCTATATGTCCTGGATATATAGTAAACTGACATTAAAAAATCTTTGAGCTAATATCATCAGGGACTTGATGTGTTCTGTCAGTGGAAAGTGCAGGAAGGAAACACTCTAGGGCTGAAATACAAACAAATATTTTTGCATATGTTTAAATAAAAAGCCTAATAGGTTAAGTTAGATGATGAAGAAGAAACCTTTATTTGTCACATGCACACTTCAAGCACAGTGAAATTCATCCTCTGCATTTAACCCATCTGAAGCAGTGAACACACATGCGCGCATACCCAGAGCAGTGGGCAGCCATACTACAGCGCCCGGGGAGCAATCAGGGGTTAAGTAGCTTGCTCAAGGGCACTTCAGCCCAAGGCTGCCCCAGGTTAACCTAACTGCATGTCTTTGGACTATGATGGATTGATGGCTTATGTTTGTGTAATAAATCTGTATTAAGGGGGTCTGTGGTATTTATTTGACAGTTAAAAGGATCACTGGCTCCACAAAGTTTGAGTGTAAATATGACATTTGTAACCGAAACCCCTAGCTGTGGGATCCTGTATTTCTTTAACACTTTCTGTAAAAGTGTTATAATAAAGTGAGGGCTTGTTGCTCCTAAGGCCCTGTCCACACGGCAACGGATTCAGGTGAATCCGATAAATTTTTATCGTTTCGGCCTGGCGTCCACACGGCACCGGCGTTTTGGGTGCCCCAAAACGATATTTTTTGAGACCGGTTTCCAGAGTGGAAAAATCTGGCAACGGCGCCGTTGCGAAGTCGTCTGGATGAGTAAAACGGATTTGTTTACAATGACGTCACAACCACATGACTAGAACAAGCCGCACTCTCGCGTGCATCATTCGTAACAGCAACAATGGCGGTCCCCAGAGTAGTAGTAGTTTCAGTGCTGCAGTCGCTGCTAAGTTTATTCGCATTATTGAAGCAAAATGTACAGGTGTTATACCAACTAGGCGAGCGGCAGAGACGCTGCTTTGATGAACAGAAAGTACAGCCTTCCACACAAAGCAACAGTTACCTGACTATAATGGAGGCAGAGGGGAAAAGGGTCAGAAGACCCTTCAACAGACTGTTTTGTATGAACCACTGCATTGCGTTCACTTTTGTATACAGCTTTTCTTTTAAATAAACAAGTAACTGAACCATTTCTTGAATTATTTATTTTTTATTGGATAAGACTGCTTTTCAAAATGTTCACACACAATATAAAAAGTTATATAAATTATATAAAAATGCTTTTCAAAATGTTCACACACAATAAGAAAATTAAGTTATATAAAACTATGCACACTAATTAAAACTAATTTGTACACACAGAAGGCACGATTTCTTCGCGTAGTCGCAGCCATCTTGTTGTTGTTGTAATCTGTGGTTGGTAGAAGAGAGCAACTGGACTTGCTTGAAAAGTCTTGAAGACGTTTCGCCTCTCATCCGAAAGGCATCCTCAGTTCTGTCTGTCTAATAGGGAGTATCCAGTATTTATCCTCTCATGGATCATCATAGAACCCGAATCAGAATGCTGATGGCTGCATTGTAGGTGGCTGATAAAAAATCTCTTAGACATCCACCTCTGTTCAGTGATGGTCGTTCCAGGTTGACAAAAATGAACGATCCTCTCTGGCTAAGATTTCTGCCAGTTTTCTGGAAGTCCTCTCATACCCCTTTTCCACCAAATCAGTTCCAGGGCTGGTTCGGAGCCAGTGCTGGTTCACAACTCGTTCAACTTGTGAGCCAGCTGAGAACCAGCTTGCTTTTCCATCGCTCGCGGTGCTAAGAGAAGACACGTCATTACATCGCTGTATACGTCAGTTACGTCGCTACGTTTGCATAAACCTTGGCGTGAATATCGAAGCAAAAACAACGCGGAAGAAGCAGTAACAACAACAACAATAATGGCTGACTTCGCGTTTGTACAGCTGCTGCTTCTTGTCGCTTAAAAATGGCGTCCTTTCGCGGTCTTGTTATTGTTGTTGGTCTTAACAACTCCGCCCCCCTGCTAACGTAAGCGGTTCTTTCCTCTGGCCCAGCAGAGAGTTGGTGCTAGCCTGGAACCGTTTTTTCTGGCCCCAGAGCCAGTTCTTTGTCAGTGGAAACAGAAAACCCGGTTCCAAACTAAGCACTGGCCCCGAACCAGCCCTGGAACTGCTTTGGTGGAAAAGGGGCATCATACTCCCGCACCAGTTTATGTTTTTTACGCACTTTGGGATGAGTTCCCTTCGACTGGTGCGGGAGTATGAGAGGACTTCCAGAAAACTGGCAGACATCTTAGCCAGAGAGGATCGTTCATTTTTGTCAACCTGGAACGACCATCACTGAACAGAGGTGGGTGTCTAAGAGATTTTTTATCAGCCACCTACAATGCAGCCATCAGCATTCTGATTCGGGTTCTATGATGATCCATGAGAGGATAAATACTGGATACTCCCTATTAGACAGGCAGAACTGAGGATGCCTTTCGGATGAGAGGCGAAACGTCTTCAAGACTTTTCAAGCAAGTCCAGTTGCTCTCTTCTACCAACCACAGATTACTATGTACCTGGATGACTGAGTATCTTCACAGATTTGTTGTTGTGTTTGTTCCTGTGAGTGCTTCACGCCGGGTAGAAGAAGGGGTTTATGCGCATGCGTCCTACTTCTTCTATTGTTCTGGTGTTTCCGATGGGACCGTCTTACAGCGCACGTAGAGGTGTGGCATGTGTATTGCATCGTTTTCAGCAAGCGTTGCGTTGCCATATGTACCTGATATTTTACTGATCCGTTGCCCATGTGGACGCGATATTTTTATTTTTTTTTACCCGCTTAAAAAAAAAAAATCTCGTTGTCGTGTGGATGTAGCCTAAGTGTCTGTGCAATTGAAGAGTAACACACTGAAAACAAGAGTCATTTGCTTAAGCCTGATGACTGGCTTTGAAATGCTCAGCTGTGTTTATCTGATTCCTAAACCCACTTTTGATTGTGTCAGCTTGGGTAGGCTCAAGGTCCAAGTTTCCTTAAAAGCATTGGAAAGTTAAGATCATCTTAACTGTGTGTGTGTGTGTGTTCTCAAAGTGAACTTTGTGCTGTGATGCTTTTGGGAAACTCAGCTCAGATGATCAAGAAAGATGCCACATGTCTAGAAACCCAGAATGAAGGTTTGGAAAGTGTGTGTAGTGTGATTAGGGAACTGGTCCTTTGCTGGTGAGGAGCTCTGGTCTGGAAGAAGGGAGTGTGTAGCTCTTTTTCTCTCGAGCATCTGCTGTCTATGGTTATTAGATACCTGTTTAATAGGAAATGCTGGGAAAATATTTCAAATCACAACAGTGCTCAGTGCAAACAGTGGGCTGGTGTATGTACAGTGTAATGTTCAGTGTTTAGCCACAACTTTTTCTTCAGAGTGTTAGTATTGTACTGTAAGTATGTCCCCTGTTCATTTACAGAGAAAAAAAATGCAGTGAGGGAATATGCTCGAGTCACTGATCCAGTGATGGACAGCCTCATTGTGTGCATGTTTTGCTGCGGGGATTCTAGAGGCGTAGAGAAATTTTCAGGAACACCAGTCAGTAGGTTAAAGGTCATAGGCAATGGTCGGAGGTGAAACGTAGAATATCAACTTTATTGTCTAGAAGAACGACCCAAAAAGCGAATTCAATCTTCCTAGTGTCTAATTTGCACCCTAAAACTTAATAAAACGGTTAAAATATACTGTTTTGCCCATTTCTGAAGGTTTGTTTACATCTCACTTATGCGCGCTTTCACTGCCAGGGGACCGTCGTCGTGACGTCATTCAAGCCAAACAGACCGGGAGCAGTTCTGTGTTTACCTGCGAACCGAGCACACGTGTACGGACTTTGGTCGTGAGAGGTTGTGTAAAATGTCTGATAGCGATTTTGAAGCTGGAACTCTCCAAATTGAATATAGGGAGGTGAAACCATATATGTATGAACCTATGGCCGTTGCGAAGCAATCGGTGAATGTGGCTCACTGGTTTGACCGTGCAGCCTCGGAATCGGACAGCGACTCGGCGACTCTGATTGCGGTGACCCCGGACCTCAATAAGATCCCCGCCCAAACAATTTATCCTGGTAATTATGATAAATTCTTACTTTCGTCGTAATACTAAATAAGAGCCCTTTTGAAGAATAATTAAACCGCCCTCCCTAGTGGATATAGGGAACGATTACTTGACAGTGGGCCGGTAGGCCATGTTAGCCTGCTATCCACGGCATTATACTATTTATAGCCTACTCTAAGTGAGGAAATATCCCTTTTGTCTCATTTTCATAATGATTGTACAGGATCCCTCAGGATTCTTGACTTGTCAATTGCAAGCAAAAGTAAAAATGTTTACCTCCAGTCTTCTCCTTTTTGCTTGAGCGTTGCTGGTCCGTTTCTTCTTTGACTGCTTGATTTTGTTTCACGTGCACAATCCACTCTCTCCGCCTTGTCTCCTCTTTCGGAAAAAGCCAACCCTCTGGCTTCACGTGCACAATCCACTCTCTCCGCCTCGTCTCCTCTTTCAGAAAAAGCCAATCCTCTCACTCTGCCTCGTCTCCTCTTTTGGAAAAAGCCAATCCTCTCGCTCCGCCTCTTCCGGAAAAAGCCAATCCACTCTCTCTGCCTCTTCTGCTCTCTCGGTAAAAGGTAAAAACTTCTTCCTGAACCGGTCCCGTTGTAACAGTTCACTGCACAACAATAAGGCATGTTTTTTTCTTTGGAAATTCCTGAACGCATGTCTGCACTCAAGCCGAACAGCAATGTAAGTAAACAGAAGTGGGCTCAACTCAAGCGGTTTGTTTGTCTTGAATGACGTCACGCGCCGAGTGGTCATGAAAATCGCTGACAAGAAATTCGCCGCGATCCGCGCTAACTTATTTTAATTATTACTTATTAACAATACTTCTTGGGACCAGAAGAAAATTATGGAGGGTTTTAGTTTCAAATGTGCATAAATTGAAAACCGTTGCCTATGACCTTTAAAGATTTAATCGAATACGTTCTCTCTGCGTGCATAGTCACCTCGGTCATCAACCACTTTTTAGGTTAATTTAATTTGAAAAAAATGCCAGCTACTATATATTAAACTTTTCATGAGGAGACTTGTCCAGTGATAATCACAGGCATGGAGAGAATTCAGCACACAATTGCATTTCAAGGTAAAATGACAGGTGACCTTGGTTTTACACACTTCCCCCATCCCTGTCTTATGTGAGAACTCCTCCCATTTCTACCTTCCCCAAGGCCATAAAACATCACGCAGTCTCCGCACATATGGCAGAACATGAAGAAGGACATTGGACATGAATTATCACTTGGTTAGGTAAAAGTAAATAGGCGCGTTAATATTTATGATTTGCAGTTGTGCAGGCTGGTGGAGGAGGTTCGAGGCACAAACGCACACAATTAGTTCTTGGTGTGTAATATACACCAGGGCTAGAGACATTCAGTTAGAAAGAGGAGAGTTTTCACAGACTAGAATTTTCTTCTTATTTACCGTCTCTGGTTTTATTAGCGATCTGACAACATGGCTTATTTAACAAAAACGTTGACCATGATTAATGTTTTAAAGGTGAATGGACAGTGGAATATGTATTCGTTCTCCTCAAGCCAAGTCCAAAGCAGATGTCCCATCTGTCTATGGCAGTCCTTAAGTGGTAACATGACACACCACTACGAAACAACACAGCTACTTCAAATTCTCTTATTTATACCCTTAAAATAATAATGTTGTTTAAACATTGAAAGCTAATCCTAGTTGCCATTTAGTCACGTTAGCTGGTCCTTTGGAAGCAAGGAATTTTATGTAGCTAGACCTTTAGAAATTATACGAATACCCCTGATACACACCAGTTCATTTGTTTTTCATTTTCCCCCTGATATATGCAAATGAGATGTTCAAAACCACAATTACTGGTATCACGTAGCAAGAAGGGTAGATTAAAAGTTCTCTGTCAGGCCCTGATGTGCTGCTAATATGGATCACTGTGTGCTTTTTAAAAATAGGAAGAGGGTGATGGTAAAGGAGGACGACACGAAGGGGGGAAAAAAAATCAGCAGTATTTTCCGGATGCTACAGTCCAAGAATATTTGAGTCACCCAGAATGTATTCCTGCATATATTGATCCCATTTTAGGAAAACAGAATAAAGTTAACAGCGGGGGAAAAAAAAAAAAAAAGCTCTACCCAGAGATTAAAACAATTAAAAGTACTGCTGTACATTTTCGGTTTATTGATATTTGATTTGTAGACTTTGTGTGTTGAAGCAAGTAGCAATAAATAAAAATGAGTCAACATTTTATTTCTTGGAAAAAAAAAAAAAAAGAGAATTGATTTTCCTATTTTAATGAGCGCTGAGAAATTATAATAAAATAATAAAGTTGTTTCCTTGTTTCACCCGAAACGAAATACAAATGAACATGGCTTACATGGCCCTGGTGATGATTTTGATTAACGTTTCCAATATCTGGTAATCATCATTAAACTGCAGGTTTGCAGTCACTTATTCTGTCTCTTTATACTTTCAAACTACAGTTAAAAAGCTTGTGCAAAGCTGGTCTTCACTGGTACATGGATAAGTAACCTAATTTCTAATAATATATTTTAAACCGGTTAATTTTTCTTGTATTCTGTAGCGTAATGTGCCCAAATGTTATGAAATGGTTTTTATATTGCCTTTCAGAGCAGCAATTAGCATCAAATTATAGTTTGACATCAGGCCCCAAAGGAAACGTGATGTCATTTATAGCTCTGTGAAATTTAAATAGCTTTGATTTTTGTCCCTCAGCTTGCACAGCGATGAGTCTGGGGTTATAGAGTTGTAATGCTTCCCTGTCTCTCTCTCTCTCTCTCACACACAATCGTGCGGACACACACGCAGAAGAAGCAGGCAGAGCGAACAGATCTTTACATATCGGAGACAGATGGAGCTTCTCAGTGCCATGCTGGCTCCATTCAGTAAAGGAGGAGCCATGAGGGTCAGGATAAGCAAGATATCTTTTGTGGCTGATTGGTCAAGACCTTCTTAATGGCGTGATCTTTTATACACGATGTCATTCTATTAAATAATGTTTTTAATTCACATTCCTGAAGTGACTCCTGTGGTTAAATTCCTGATCTGTATGAACATGTGAATACACCAGAGATCATGGTTTGTTTCTATAGTCTCCCCCTCCTCTGTGTCTCTCTGCATACCAGTCAGCTGGGTGTCTCTTCGGCTACATGGTGAAATGCGGTGCTCCGAAAGCGTCTGCGCATGTGTGATCTCTAGTGGAATAAACGAAGAACTGAGTTTCAGACACCATCCAGAAACAGGACTTTAGTCATCACCAGTAGGTTTCTTCCCAGAACTCTGAAATGACGACAAATGCTCTCGTGAGGCAAACGTATCAGTATTGAAGTGATGAGTATCTTCAACTAAATTTCTGATTTTGCTTTAAATTGCATTGTTGTTGTTGTTTGGGGTTTCTTCCAAGAGCATATCGCAGCACACGAGCACTATGCAGGTGGTTTAGTTTTGAGAGTGAAAGGCAAGCAGATGTCCATGAGTTCAGTATGTCGCCAGGAGGTCATAGGGAAGGGGCCATCTGTTGTCCTACTGCTTTGTTTAAAAAAAAAAAAACCTTCAACTTAAATGCTGTCGTGTGTGTGTAAGTATAAAGTCAAAACACCCAAAGCGGTGCAAGTCAGAAAATGTTAAGCGTGTCTTTGTAGATACAATTAATGTTAATAGAATTGTAGAAAACTTTTTCAAGAATTCGTTGGTCAAAGTAAGATCTAAATAGGAACATATAATTCATCCTGTAAGAAACGGGGCACTTTTTTTTTTTTTTACAGAAAGAAGAATTTATCATTATGGTTTTACGTATGTAGTCGGTATAGCTCAAAGCAAACACAGAAGCACCTTAGTTTCTGCCTGAGCACACATGAATCTCACAAAACCCTCCTGAAAGTGATAAGTGACCAGAATATCTTTTTACGATGGTGTTCTGCTGTTTTAAAAGTTGTCTAAAGTGACAGCGCTTTAATGCACTGCCACATTGCCCATCTTTAGACCATTTACGCTTAAAATGTAACATGCAACTACATAACACATTCAAAACTATGCGTATTTGAAACAGTTGAGTGAATTTCAATGACTATCCATAAGACATCAATGATAAGTGATTTCTCAGTACAGAGAAGTGTGTCAAAGTACTTGTCCGTAGTAATCTCACACACAGTAACCTTATATCGTGACTCATGTTGGCAACTAATTGCAATTAAATATTACACTTATCGGCCTATTCGTTTTTTAGCCACGTTGAATTTAGTTCATTTGGTCCACGGCAGGCATCATTTATCCGCGCGATCTTCACGAGACTTGTGCGAGACTTCGAAACGTGAAGCGTCAGCCAGGTGTCAGTGCCGCCATTTTGAAAACTGTTTTCCAAACGAAATATTGCACAAAAACGAGTTTAAATGACGATTACTGCCTACTTTTTTTTTTTTTTTTCAAATTTTCCTGATTGCTATCAAAACAAACAAAACTTCCGGCTTGATTACGTCAGCATTCGAAAGAGGGCGCGCGCGTCTTTTGACAATGTTAGCAGATGTTGGTCACTTTGATTTCCGCTGTACGTTTTACTTCTGTCCTACGATGTCTCGTACAGGTCTCAACGAATCTCATTTGCGGCCGTTGCTTTGAGATATGGACTGATATATATTACATAGCATATTTCAAACACTCATAACTTGCTATAGCAGTGACAAAATGGCTATCAAAAATGCATTCCTATATTTAATAAAATGAGAGAAATAGAATTATGATGATAAAAAAAAATTGCCTTCAGTTCTCAAAGTTGAAAAATGGTTGCGGTTTTTCCTTTAATGAGCCGTATTTTCGTTTGCTTTATCAATTAATTTGTATCTAACATGCCTAAAATATGATGTACTTGTATAATCTAATCGTGATGTAGATGTTTTGATTGATTGCACACTGATGCTGTAAAGTGTGTGTGTGTGGGGAGGTGAATTACAGTCTGATCGACAGACAAATGCATTATGTGGGAGGAAGGTCAAGCATTTCAAGCTTTATCTTAAAAAAAAAAAAAGGTTTTTCCCAAGTTCCCCTGAGGCATTAGAACGAAAGGTCAGTTATTTGAAGGAATAAACACATTAATATGCATTAGTCTCAGTAAAATAGTGGTGCTTGATAGTTTGTGAAACCTTTTAAAATGTTCTATATTTCTGCATAAATATGACCTGAAGCAGCAGATTTTCACAAGTCCTAAAAGTAGATAAAGAGCTCATTATTGAGGAAAATGATCCAGTATTACATATCGGTGAGTGGCAAAAGTATGTGAACCTCTAGTAGGCTTGACAATGCGCCACTCCGCTGATGAACCTCCCATAAGTTTGTATAGGAGAACAGCATGTTTTCATTTGGCCTTTAAAGACATTTAAAAGTGTTTTAATCTACATAAAACTAGTGTCGATTCAAGAATAAATAATTTTTACGGGATATATTGTTAATTTTATGCTGCCTTGTGATGAGCTTTTACTTTGTGTTTTTTAACGGTGTGCAATGCAATGCACCAAATTCATGGGTGCCACCATCTTGGTTTTTTTAGTGATATGGATGACCTGCAACCATGTGATCAAAATATGCTACGTCATAAGACCCTTTTCAGTCACATGACCTTCGTAAACGCGACCACCATTCTGGACATGTAGCGGACTTCGGCTCGAATTGGTTTGAATGCGAGGAAGGCGACAAACGGAGAACATACAAGAAAAAGGAGCGAGATGCAGAAAACACCTTCGCTATCCAGTGACGTAGGGCATTTACAGGGCGAGCAGAGGGAGAGGTATTTGCAAAAATTGAGGTTAGCAGGCTTAGAGAGCGACGTTTATCTGCTTCCGCCTGGATTGTTCACTGACGTACGGAAGTACACGAAGCCCTCGTCTTTACCTGACTTCGGCCCACATGATCTTTATACCTATGTCGTTAAAAACCCACCGCCATACACAGGTATTGATCTGAAAACTCTTGTTTGAACACTTTTATTTGTAGGCAGTGCTTAATTTGTAAAGTGGGAGGTCCCGGAGCGCAGAGGATGAGCGGCTCCGGTGCGGAAAAAAAGAGGGGGAGAGGGGGGCGCTGCGCTTCTGGGCATGTTTTGTAATAACACTGCAAATTAAGTTCATCTGCAGATATTTTGTGGATGTCGTTTCATGAGAGAAATCACCAACAAGACATATCAAAATCAGACATTAACACTAAATAAACTTGCATTTTTTTATTTAATTATTATTATTATTTATATTTTTTTTTTTGTTACATAGTCAAAAGAGGTGTCGGATCACCGGATCCAGTGTAAATAGCTGCCGGAGCCAACGCCCGAGGTTCCGGAGCGCGCTCCGGCTTGCTCCCCCTCAAATTAAGTGCTGTTTGTAGGACACTGCCTCTGATCTGTCCTACAGTCTACCAACAGCAAAGGAACACAATGCTAACTAATGTCGTTAGCGAATAGCTACTACAGAAGAACAAAGCGGTTACAATGGGTTATTTTAGCCTATTTGGTTACACACTCACCGCCACAGAATGTTAACAGCAATGTAATGCCTTTTCTGGCTAATTTTATTCGTCTTACCTCCAACAAAGTGGTCACTGCACAAGCGCTGGTATGCCGAGGGCTGCCAATCTTTCCTGTTTATGGCTGCTATCCATCTACCGGGATCCGATAAAATGATAACCCTTGCCTTGTTTGTTGATGGTTACTACATCCAGGTGCACAACAATATAGTGGCATGATGGAAGTCTTGCTGAAAATAAACACTTTCTTTGCTGCCGTTCCTCAATGCTGGCTGTGGTAAACTACTGGTAGTACATGTCCAAAATGGCGGCCGCGTTTGTCGTGACGTCACGTGAAAAGGGTCCATACAAAGCAACTAAGATGGCAGCTGCTGAAAGCGTGTCTGTAAACAAGCAATGCTGAATTTTCTCAGTATTGAGGTATTTCACCCACGTGACCAAGTCACATGACGCAGCCATTTTGGACGGCACGCTCAAGTCCTTCAGTGCAAGGCGGTATGAGATGGTGGAGACCTTTGCACATTTTAACAAGAAAGTAAGCTGTGATTCGTGTTAAATTGGATCTGTCTTTTATCACAAACACTGTACCCAGCCTTGGTATGGAGCCCTGTTTATTTATTTCTGTGTCCTGTTTCTTTCTAGCCTCTGTTATTGCGTTTTATGTCTGATGTCCGCTACATGCAACCCTAGACAAATTAACACTGCCTTGTTTCACTGCTCAGATGGGTTAACCACACATGCAAACTCCTCACCTTTCGGCGAAATTCGCCGTTTTGGTCCCAAAATAGGTCACTTGTGTGAATCGTGTAGATCTGAAGAGTTTTTTTTTTTTTGGGGTAGGCAGGCTACAACGCTATTGTTGCAAAACATTTCACTTACAAGGTTACAGCCAATCAAGATAAACAGTTACTAACACGCTTCTTTTCCATTGGAGTTCTGATCAGCTGGTGCACAACCCACTGCTGGTTGCCAGTCCTCGCTTACGAATATTCCACAGACCGCAAAGTCACCTTTTTATAGAGAGATCTGGCAACCTCATCTCGCGACTGAATCTGAATACCAATGGAACAGTTTCCAGCGCGCTCGGGGGTGAATAACCATGGGCGGATCTACTGGGGTGGCATATGCCACTCTAAAAGAAAGCCTTGCCACCCCTGCTGCTACCCCAGTTGGCAGCGACGAATTCAAAGAAAAATTACGGCCAATTTGACATTTACGTGCGCGAATTTCCAATGTCCGACTGTGGCGAATGCAGCACGAGATAACGCCAGAGATTGGTTGTTTTGGAAAATTGAGAGGCGCGAAGCGAGGGAGCCAGGAGTCGCGAGGAAAGGAGACACGGGAGGACAGAGGTAAAAGCTGATTAACTATCTATCAAAAAATGAAATTATAATGAATGAACAGTGCTAGTATAGTTGCGATGCTGATTTTGAGAGGATAAAAATCAGGTTGGAGAAGGTTATTTAGCTAACTATACATGTAAGGCAAAAAAAAAAAAAAAAGTGTGTTTCCGGTAACCCGACCGATCGAGAATTTCCGCGTCGAAATTGCCGACCGTAAAGTTTTTATTACAAATTTCCCTCGATATTTTAGTGTAAGTGGCGTTAGTTTGTCATAATTTTTTGTTTCAACGCATTCAAGTTGTGAAAGAAACGATAAAAAGTAAAATGTTTTGCCACTTCTATCAGCCCTCCTGGCTGTAATGCAAATTGCTTCCTCTTCAGTATACAAGTGCACTTCCATGGCAGGGAAAAACACTACATTTTGCCGCCTATGTAGTCCCCTATTTATACAAATAGGAGTCATTCAGGATTCAGCCATGTTTTTGCTCCGTGTTTTTGCTCGACCCAAGTTCTACAGTAGGCTAGGCGAGGCCGTCTGCTTTTAATGGAAGTAGCCTAGCCTAGGACGTTAAACCATATTTTCACGTTATTTCTTGATAAGGTGTTTTCACATTATCACATGAAAATATCATGAAATTACGTGTTGTTATTACATGATAAATATATTGTAAAAACGTGATAACTCTGTTAACAATATCTTTTCACGTAATTACTTGAGTCTAAGCCAATTTTTTTTTTTTTTTGAGTGTGGCAGCAATACGCTTCCGCAGATCATAACTCGAACTCTTGCGATATTTTTTTTATTCGTTTAAAGATTTAAAACACTTATTTTATTATGATGTGTGGTATAAAGGATTCTGTGCCAAAATACTATTTTGTAAGATGTTTACTTGTGTTAATTTTTTCGAACAAAATAAAACAAATTAAGAAAAAAAATTTCCTACCTACCGACCTTTATTTTAGTATTTCATGTTACCTGAAACACACTTTATATATATATATATATATATATATATATATATATATATATATATATATATATATATATATTTTTTTTTTTTTTGGCCTAATGTTAGCTAGGTCTGACATTAGTTTTGTGTAAAGTCGGCCACAAAAGTTAATATTGATTCACCGTCTGTCAAGGAAAACATTGCTATTGGCTGAAGCTTATGATTCAAATATTGAGGATCTTAAACATGAGTTACATCAGACGAGGAGAGTACTAGACAGAAAAAAGGGGGAACAGGAGAGTCCTACCACTCTCATGGAGTTCACTGTTTTTGGACCCATACCAAGATGATGATGTTTTTTTTTGAGTTGTTCAGGTTGTGTAAAATAGCGGTTGTCTTGCCTGTGAGCATCCTGTGAACGAAGTTTTTCATCTCTCAGGCTCATAAAGACTTATTTGCGGTCGACTATGACAGAAAAGAGACTATCAAGTTTGGCTGTACTCAGCATTGAATCAAAGCGCACAAAAGCATTAGATCTTGATAAATTTGTGAAGCGTTTTGCTGAGCAACATGGAAATCGCTGCATTCAGCTGTTGTAGGCATGACAAGTTCATGTTCTGCTCACTGGTGAGCCTTTACAAAGCGTGAGGAAAAAAACTATAAAATGTGACACTGGTGTAAATGGTTTAAATCATGCTGAACTTGAAGCAGTGTTATTGTTGTTTTTTAGTGTCTGTTCTTTTGCATATACAGTATAAAACTGTCCAGAAACGGTATAGACCTCATCTGAGAATGTGTGTTCTTCGTGAACAATAAAGGCATGAGATTAAGTTTATCTGTATGAGTTTGTAAATGGCAGCCCGTGCCCTTTTGTAGTGTGTACATACTATTTGTTGTCAAACTGTGATTAAATTCAGTATATATACATGTCTGTAATACGTTGCCACCCCTCAAAAATTCCTGCCCCCCTCTTGCCACCCCATAAATATTTTTCTAGATCCGCCCCTGATTTCACATAGGTGATGTCTTTAAGAAAATTGACAGACAGGGATTGGCCAGGTGTGTCCTCTGGGGTAGGTCTGTTAGATAGCACAGGCAGTAATATATACCTTTTTGTAAATAGCCCACTGTGTTGTACACAGGGGTGAAAATTAACTTCACAAAATATCAAACTTTACCGGCCACTGACAAATAAATGGTACAATTTACCGGCCACTCAACAGTAACTTATTAAGACATGTTTATGGAAAGTTATTTTGTACTGTATTAAATTCAAGATGTCACTGGTTGCAATTTTTTTTGTAACGTAGACTACGAAATGTACTTTTGCGCGCGTGCCGTGTCCCCGTGCATCCTTCTCACCTTTTTCACCCCTGACCAGTTTGCATGCCTGGTTAACAAACACTGACCCATTTACTTTTTGCTATATATTTTATCAAAATTGCGTTAACTGATAAACTAACCTGAAATGAAATGATCACTGCAAAGTCTGGAGTACTCTGTTGGCTCCCAATCCTGTCTCTTCACAGCTGCAATCCATTTGGCCCTCTTGTCTGGGTCAGTAGGAAACCAGTAGTGATGTGTCGGTCGCGAACGATCCGGTTCAAAGAGCCGGCTCTTTGAAGTGAACGACGGGAGCCAGCTCTTCGGTGGGAGCCGAGTTGGGGAGCCGAATTAGTTTTTTGTCCTTAGGTGCCTCAGAGAGAGAGACTTTCACAAAAAAAGTTGCTGTCCGATTGCGTCTTTGTGTTGTCTATTACCATTCAAAGGAAAAAAAGTAGCATGGTGTACGCCTGCTTTTTTTGGTCGGGGGGGTTGATGTCATTCACAGCTGCGAAAATACGAAAATTGGTGTAATGCTTAAAGCTGTGGAGCGCAGGGGAGAGGAGTCTGTGAGGCACCTGAGGAGGGGAAAATCAGCTGTGTATTTTATATTGGTAATATAACACAGTTTTGCATTATGTTTGTGAGAAAATAATTTATTAATTGGTAAGTAAGTTTTATTTCTATAGCTTGAACATTGTTACACTGCTATACTTTACAAAGCTTTACAATGGCTACAAAAACTAAAAAATGAAATGGAAAACATCCTATTGATAAAATATAAATAATAATGTAATTAATTAACTAGTTAATTGCAGCAATTAAATCAAAAATAAAATCTCAGGAGCCGTTTGGGAGCCGAAAGAGCCGGCTCCTTATAGTAAGAAGAGCCAAAAGAGCCGGCTCCCGAAAAAGAGCCGAAATTCCCATCACTAGAAACCGGTAAAAGGAGCGTCCTGCACGCTGTCCCTGTCTGTTGTGGCAGCCCACAGCACAACAAGCAAACACCATGGTTATTTATAGAGTGCTTACTGACAAATTAATCTATTCTAGGTGTCTGTAACACGTTTTTTTTCAAGCTGGTTCTCCCTCTCTGTCTGCAGCGTTAGTATGTAGCTTGACGTTCAAAATGGCAGACACCGGGGCGTCACGTGACCCTGTGACGTCAGGTGAAATACCTCAATTACCACGATTTGAACGGTCGAGCGAAGATGCGATACAAAGAGAAGGTGTGTGTGTGTGTGTGGTTTTGACCCATATTATTTAAAAAAAGTCAGATTTTTCTGAAGATAAGCCGCTTCTACTGACCATTGAGTACCCAGATACCGCGTTCTATCTGGTTTGGCTGCTGAAGAATCAAGTCTGACCTTGGATGAAACGTAGCCTGTTTTCTGAGTGGGTGCCCAGTCTGGATTGTTTCTATCGTATAATTTTGCTGGCGCTCCTAGAAGCGAAATGGTAATACATGTGTTAAAATTATAACAACAACCGAGTGAGCCACAACAAGAGAACGCTCACTTTTTTTTTTTTATAGCAAAATTCTAGCAAAACGAAATAAAATTCCATGATATTATTGACCAAGCTTTTGAATCTCACCCGAGATAAAATGGTTACTGAAAACTGCAAACACGAGCTATTTTGGTTTTAGCCTCTGTTAGATCAGCCGTGCTGGTCTCCTCTCCATATTGAGCCTCAGTTTCCTCGCCCTCTTTCCGAATCACGGACGGAATTCTAAAAAATCGGAACGCGTCACGGTCATGAGTACTGTTGTGACCACAACCAGATACAGCACAAAGATGTGGCATAGCTAAAAGAACGCTTAAAGCAGTGGAAAAACAGAGTTGCGCACACATGACTGTTTTGTATGGAATGTCGCTTGACCCCGCATTTGTATGTCCACCAACATGGCGTCACTTGCAAGTCAAGGATTAGTCACCAGTTTGGGTGTTTTTGTCGTTGCTTCCAGCTCGTTCACTGTTTGTTTGATCAGCTTGAAACTCATGGTTCCCACCTAGTGGTCGAATCTCTCATGTTGACTTTTTTTTTTCCCCCCAATAAAATTGGCAGAACACTTTTTGCTGTCTAGTGCCTGTGAAAGATTGGATCACTGAGGGAAATTTTGTATCCTTCCTAAAAATCTCATCTCATTATCTCTAGCCGCTTTATCCTTCTACAGGGTCGCAGGCAAGCTGGAGCCTATCCCAGCTGACTACGGGCGAAAGGCGGGGTACACCCTGGACAAGTCGCCAGGTCATCACAGGGCTGACACATAGACACAGACAACCATTCACACTCACATTCACACCTACGGTCAATTTAGAGTCACCAGTTAACCTAACCTGCATGTCTTTGGACTGTGGGGGAAACCGGAGCACCCGGAGGAAACCCACGCGGACACGGGGAGAACATGCAAACTCCACACAGAAGGGCCCTCGCCGGCCCCGGGGCTCGAACCCAGGACCTTCTTGCTGTGAGGCGACAGCGCTAACCACTACACCACCGTGCCGCCCTTCCTAAAAATCAATGATTTTTTTTTTTTTTTTTTGTGGAGAAAAAAAGAGGAAGTGCATGAATATCAGTAATATTGTTTTGAAGAGAATTAACAAAAGTTTCAAAGAGCATTCAAGCACCACCGTCATTAGTCATGCTTTGTGTCCACAAGTTAAAGTGAACATACCTGCTAAATTCTGGCTTTTATGTTTAAACACAAAGGATGGACCATTTTCATTGATGTATTACTTTAAGCCTTCTAGGTGCATAATTGTGATGTACAAGAAGAAGCCTTTATTTGTAATTCTTACCCTGATACTCAAAATACTAAATAAATACTCTATTTTTGGGTTTTTGGTCTATTAATTTCTGTTTGAGGGTTTTTTTTATTTTTTTTTTTTTTTTATCATGAATGGAAAATTAAACCAATGGAAAATGATTGCTGGGGCAACGGACAGAAAAATGGAAATTTTATAAAACACTGCTTTTTCAAATGTTCATTTTTTTTAAAGACATATTTACAAAATTAAACAAGTTTTCAATTCAATTCTTCACACTTTTTAATTTGATACACAACATTGACGACTACTTTTAAAAGTGGCCTGTCGTTACTACCTCTAGGACTAGCAGTGAATTCGAAGGTCAAATTAGAGTCCGGCGTTTTCAATCAATCAGGTGTGTGAGAGCCCTGTTTGATAGATCCCTGTTCTTTAAATAAAACTCTGCTCTTCACAACATGTTTGTGGAACTGTATCATGACATGAACAGAGATTTCTGAGGACCTCAAAAAAAAAAAAGACTCATAAGGTTATAAAACGATCTCTAGAGTTTTACTCCACCAATTCACAGTCAGATGGAGGAAAGTTGAGATCACTGTTACCCTCCCCAGTCAACAAAGATCACTCCAAGAGCAAGGCGTGTAATAGTTCGTGAAGTCACAAAGGAACCCAGGGTAATGTCTAAGCAACTAAAGGCCTCTCTCACACTGGTTAATGTTGATATTCATGAGTCCACCATCAGGAGAACACTGAACAACAATGGTGTGCATGGCAGGGTTGCAAGGAGAAAGCCACTGTTCTCCAAAAAGAACATTGCTGATCACGTGGACAAGCCAGAAGGCTATTGGAAAAATGTTTTGTGGACTGATGAGACCAAAATAGAACTTTTTGGTTTAAATGAGAAGTGTTATGTTTGGAGAAAGGAAAACACTGCATTCCAGCATAAGAACCTTATCCCATCTGTGAAACATGGTGGTGGTAGTATCATGGTTTGGGCCTGTTTTGCTGCCTTTGGGCCAGGACCGCTTGCCACCATTGATGGAGCAATGAATTCTGAATTATACCAGCGAATTCTAAAGGAAAATGTCAGGACATCTGTCCATGAACTGAATCTCAAGAGAAGGTGGGTCATGCAACAAGACAACGACCCTAAGCACACAAGTTGTTCTACCAAAGAATGGTTAAAGAAGAATAAAGTTAATGTTTTGGAATGGCCAAGTCAAAGTCCTGACCTTTAATCTGATCGAAATGTTGTGGAAGGACCTGAAGCGAGCAGTTTGTGTGGAGTGCATAGCAGGGTTGCAAGGGGAAAGTTACTGCTCTCCAAAAAGAACATTGCTGCCTGTCTACAGTTTGCTAAAGATCACATGGACAAACCAGAAGATTATTGGAAACATTTTGTGAACAGATCGGGGGGAAATAGAACTTTTTGGCTTAAATGAGAAGCATTATGTTTGGAGAAAGGAAACCCTGCAGTCCAGCATAAGAACCTTATCCCATTTGTGAAACGTGGTGGTGGTAGTATCATGGTTTGGTCCTGTATCTGGGCCAGGACAACTTGCCATCATTGATGGAACAAAGAATTCTGAATTATGCCAGTGAATTCTAAAGGAAAATGTCAAAACGCTGGTCTGTGAACTAAATTTCAAGAGAAAGTTGGTCATGCAGCAAGACATCGACAAAGAAGAATAACGTTAATGTAAGTCAAAGTCCAGATTTTAACCCAATAGAAATGTTGTACAAGCAGCTCATGTGAGGAAACCCATCATCATTCATCCCAGAGTTGAAGCTGTTCTGTACAGAGGAATGAGCTGAAATTCCTCCAAGCCGGTGTGCAGGATTGATCAACAGTTAGCCCAAATGTTTAGTTGCAGTTATTGCTGCATAAGGAGGCCCAAAAGCAAAGGTTCACATACTTTTGCTATTCACCGATGTGTGATATTGGATTGTTTTCCTCAGTAAATAAATGACCAAGTATAATAAATGTATTAATTGGGTGCTTTTTTTATCTACTTTTAGGACTTGTGTTAAAACCTGATAGGGTTTTGGGTTGTATTTATGCAGAAATATAGAAAATTCTGAAGGTTTCACAAACTTTCAAGTACCACTGTATTTCAAGCCTCTCTGAATTTGCTTCTTGTGTGTGTGTGTGTGTGTGTGTGTGTGTGTGTGTGTGTGTGTGTGTGTGTGTGTGCAAAACCTGTTAATGTAACTGTTAAAAACAACACAGATGATAAATTTTCATTCCCACTCAGTCTTCTATAACAATAATGTGTTCCCACCTGACTGTATTAAATGGGGCACGAGATGTGTGAAACGAGTGAGACCAAACATGTCTAATTCACTTCAAATTCCAGCTGTATCTGCTGTAGTTTACTTTTCATTGTTTTGAATTTACCACCGGTCACTTTAGAGTGAGGCAGTGCGAGTATTCAGATTATGGAGATGTCAGTAGTTCTGTCACAATATCACTGCTTCATCAATTTATGTCACTGCCAGCAATGTCAAGACTGATCACCACATGTTAATCCAATGGTTACAATTCCCACTGGAGCCATGGCAAAAGATTAGAATGGTGTGTGTGTGTGTGTGTGTGTGTGTGTGTGTGTGTGTGTGTGTGTGTGTGTGTGAGTGAGTGAGTGAGTGAGTGAGTGAGTGAGAGGTATTGGTGATGGTTCTGCTCACATTAATTGTAACTAGTCATACTGAAATAAGTCTGTTGCTGGTTTTATTGGCAGTGGTATAGATAGTTTTCACATGACGTCACAGAGTCGGGGATTCCCTGGTGGCGGCCATCTTGGAGGGCTAGCTTACCGTACGGGTCACTGAGCACACACTGTAGCGCGCGAGTTACATTCATTTATATATTATTTACATTTATAGTTACATTACTACTATTTAAAGCTAGCAATGGTGCACACCTGTTGTATTCACGGCTGTCGTAATAGGTCAGATGACGTCAAGCGGGGCTTTTATGGAATTCCCACTGTACAGGAGCACGAAGGCGAGCAAACAAACTCAGCATACAAAGGAGAAATCTATGGCTTGCGAGAATCAACCGGAAGCATTATCAGCCTTCCAAACACAGCAAAGTCTGCTCCGATCATTTTATAAGTGGTAAGTTGTTTAAATAAACAGTCAATTGTGTTTAAGTTTGTTTTTGGAAACCAAAACATCATGTGAACACTCTCTGGAGAATGCCTAACTGGAGCCGCTGAGTGTACGTTTACATTGTAATGTACACTAATATCGCTCGTTTGTCACGTTTCTATTTGAAACTTGTCACTTCACTCACGCAAGGGTCATTTTTGAAAAACATTTTAGGTCTATTCTGTATGATTTCATTTGTGTTTGGGATGCAAACAGCGCGCCTTTTGGCGGATGCCGCCTGAATCACGCAGATCCGGGTTTTTTTTTTTTAGGCGGGGGCATTGGAGTGTCTGATTATAATTTCAAAGTAAATTCTGTATTAAAATTACTAAATAAGCAAATCCGTTACAGTCCATGAAACAGGAAGTATAAGGATAAGAAAAAACAGTTTAAATCGGGAAGCTGTGCACATTTGTGCAGCCCGAGCGGTGTGCAGGACTGCGCAAATGTGCGCAGCTTCCCTATTTAAACTGTTTTTTTCTTATCCTTAATCTTCCTGTTTCATGGACTGTAACGGATTTGCTTATTTAGTAATTTTAATACAGAATTTACTTTGAAATTATAATCAGACACTCCAACGCCCCCCCTAAAAAAAAAGCCCCCGGATCTGCGCGATTCAGGCGGCATCCGCCAAAAGGCGCACTGTGAATATATAAAGTTATATACATCAGACAGCCTTTAAAGTTTGATGAAGTCAGTTTCAGGCTTTGGCAGCCCTGCTCACTTGAAAATGCATCTTTGTCCACTTCGTAGGGGTCAATTCCCCCAATCAAGGCCAGTTTGGCTGCATACCGATGTCGTCTAATGTATCTATATACTTCTGTTTGCTTGATTTTGCCGACATTGATCTTTATTTTAGAAAACTGACTATACAACTTCATAAATTCGTCCGAGATAACGTAGCCGGTAGTGGCAATGGTCCGTTTTGTTTGCCCTCCAAGATGGCAGCTGGGGGGCGTTCCCCGGAATGCCGTGACGTCAGTGAAAACTATCTATTTCAAAGACTCTCTTGATGCAGCTGTGTTACAGATGTCTGTTTGTGGTGTTTTTTTTTCCCCCAAGCGTAATGAATGTTGTAACAAAAGGTTCTGTATATTGGACAAGACGCTGAAACAAAACTGAGACTGAGTGATTTCAAAATGTCATGTTTAAAGTGCATATCACGGGTAAATTCAGGAGCGAGATCAATGTAATTCTCCTGTTTTATATTAAACTTTGGTCAAATATCTGCCACGTTTTGCATTTTGTGCAATTTTTTTACCTTGCATAAAACCAGAAAAATTCAGTTGAAATCGAGCCATTTGAGGCGAATCGGTCCGCCTCTGAAAAAACTTGGCATTGGAATTTCCTGGCAAACATTGATTTTCGTGACGTCGCGTGCGGGACGCCTCCCTCTGAATCCTACGTCAGCGCTGGTTTGTTTATGAGAAAACGACCTGGTGGTTTTCTGCAAATTTCTTCAACGTTATCACTTAATTATTAAAATGGTTAACAGCTGTATCGTAGGAGGGTGTAGCAACACCAATCATGATGGGATTAGCACTCATCGTTTCCCAAAAGACCGGACAATGAGAGAGAAATGGGAGCGCTTGGTCTACACAGGCTGTGCACTGAAACCGTGCAAGCTCGCACAGCCTGCTGGCGCTTCCGCAGGTAACGTCACGAATCTGGCTCCAGACTCCCTTGGGATTTTTACAGACGTGTTTATTTTTTTCTGATTTAGACAGATGGCCTTGTGCAAAACTACCCTTCTGGATGAGCGTGTAAAGGGACATACTTTCATATTTAAAAAAAAAACAAAACAAAATTGGTCCAGAATATGCATTTTAAGGGCGGCGGCATGGTGGTGTAGTGGTTAGTGCTGTCGCCTCACAGCAAGAAGGTCCGGGTTCGAGCCCCGTGGCCGGCGAGGGCCTTTCTGTGCGGAGTTTGCATGTTCTCCCCGTGTCTGCGTGGGTTTCCTCCAGGTGCTCCGGTTTCCCCCACAGTCCAAAGACATGCAGGTTAGGCTAATTGGTGGCTCTAAATTGACCGTAGGTTTGAATGGTTGTTCGTCTCTATTGTCTGTCTTTTTTTTTTTTTTTTTTTTTTTGTCTCTGTTTAAGGGTACATAATCTTCTGACAAATGATCTCTGGGTGCAAGTTATTACAGCCTTAAATCAGAAAGTTGGGATGGTATGTTGAAATTAAAACTGAAAACAATGATTTGTAAATAATCCTTGACCTGTATTGGATTTAAAACAACAACACAGCAGCACATTATTTCATATTTAACATTTTTTATGAAAAATTTTTTTTCTCCCCCCAAAATAAATTTTTTATTTCAATTTTGAGTCTTGCAGCACAAGTTGGGACGGTAAAGCATTTTTTTTTCTTTGCCCTGTAGGCCAATTGGCCTGTCAGTTGCCACCCTCTTACAAGGCTGTCTGCATCTATTGTGAGCACACTTCATCTACTGTTGGCTTGCGAGGCTCGTCACAGCTTCCCCAAACAAGCAACCATTCACACACACATTCACACCTATGGGGAATTTAAAGTAGCCAGTTAACCCAACTGCATGTCTTCTGGACTGTGGGGGGAAAACAGAGCACATGGAGGAAACCCACACAGACACAGGGAGAACATGCAAACTCCACACAGAAAGGCCCCTGTTGGCCACGAGGCTCAAACCCAGAACCTTCTTATTCTGAGGTGACCGTGCAAACCACTGTGATGCTGGTAAAGCATTTACCACCTTATGTTGCCATTCCTTCTCACAACGCTTAAAAAGCTGTTTAGAGACTGAAGACACCAAGTGTTTTTTCAGGTGTTATTTTGTCCCATTATTCCTGCAAACCAGTCTTAAGGTGTGCAACAGTACAGGATCGCGGTCATATTTTTGTTTAAAAATTTGCCATACATTCTCTATTGGGGACACGCACCCTCTTCTTCCACAGCTATGCCTTTATAGTGTGTGCAGAATGTGGTTTTGCATTGTCTTGTTGAAATATCCCTGGAAAAGATGTTTTAAAGGCAGAATATGTTGCTTCAAAATCTGTGTACTTTTCTGCTTTAATGCTGCCATCACAGAAGTGTAAGTTACCTTTGCCAAGGGTACTGACACAGCCTCATACCATGACAGACCCTGGCTTTTGGACTTGTTGCTGGTAACAGTCTTGATTTCATCTTTGGTCAAAAGCAAATGGCATCCTGTTCTTCCAATAAACACCTGGGATACTGATTCGTCTGACCACAATACACGTTTCCACTGTGTGATGCAGGCTTTCGTCTAAACGGGGGAACAGGGCGCCCTCTTACTCTCGGCGTGCGCCCCCTTACCGACTCCGTGAAAACATCCCAGCAACACTACGTGACAATGTGGCTGATCATCAAATACATTATAATTGCTCCAAAAATATTCCAATCATAGTAGATACACCGCCAGACGGTGCAAAAACAATCCGAATTGGCGTTTCCCAGACTGAGGCGCCATGTTGTTTAGTTGTTTACTTGTCGCGGCTGCTCTCGCGAGATTTGACATGGTTTACATACAAGGTCAGCTGACTTGTAGAGCGATATTTCTCGAGACTGAATGACCTTTCACCCACCAGCGCGGGAGCTTTTGACAGAAGTAGTTCGTGAGTTGTTTTTGTTGGCACTTGGACATTTAAAGATGTCATCCCGCGGCACGAAGCGGAAGAAAGCCAAAGACTGTCCGGGGCAGAAGAAGATTACGTCTTTCTTTTTCAATGTTGACAGACAATTTGTTACAATTTCCCTCTCAGATAGCCTCAGAATGTCCCATTGGGGCATTTTTCAAAGGCTTTGCACGGCCGGGGGGGACAACCGGCACCATCTCTCCCCCCCCCACACACACACTTCGCTCCCTCGCCATGGTGAGCGCCCTCATACTAAATTTTTCTAGAAAAAACCCTGTGATGGTTCATCCCAGATGCCTCTGAGCCCCGAGAAGTTGATGGTGCTTCTGGACAAAGTTAACATAAGACTTTTCTTTTTACCCAGTAAAGTTTTAACTGACATTTGTGATGTAACGCAGTATTGTTCTTGACAAAGGTTTTCCAAGGTAATCCCAAGCCCATGCGGTTATATCGGCTATAGATAGTTTTTACTGACGTCACAGCATCCCGGGGAACGCCCCCCAGCCGCCATCTTGGTGGGCAAACAAAACGGACCATGTTTTTTTTTTAATTATCAATCACTTGGCACACTCGTGTATTTTACTTACTGAAACTGTCTTACTACGATTATGAATACTGTGCAATATTACTTTGCATCTGGTGGCTGAGTAGAAGGCCTATATTTCTCTATGGTTTAATATGATTTAGCCTAACCAA